>NC_137224.1:4332658-4602658 GCF_949987685.1 Ammodytes marinus | reverse complement strand
AGGGTACAGTTATGCGCGTCGGTTTTGCAGTGAATATTTACGGTGGGTGGTAAATCTTAGAGGTGGGCAGGCAGGGAGCAGGAGAAGGTCCAACACGGTCTGACTCACTCTCCTCAAATCAGCAGGGCAGCTCAGAATGGATGGAATCAGAAGGAGAGTGAGAGAGAGTGAGAGAGAGAGAGAGAGAGAGAGGGAGAGAGAGAGATTGAGAGATAGGGCTGCATCTGTAAGCAGTCTTCTTCTCCTTTAGTTTAACTGGAACTCTGCAACAAGGACTATGTTGACTATTTCTGTGACAGTACGTCAAATATCTTTGCTTTCTGAGGCACAAGCTCACTAATTATGTAATACACAGCAGCTATTTAAATCCCTCATTATCTTTAAAATTGGCAATTATCGTAAACTGTACACTGTCTTAAAAACTTTATCAATGCATTCATCCATCTTGTTAATCATTTTTCTCATTTGTTTGTTGGGGATGGTTGTTATTTGCGGATTATATTAATGGATAAGTGTCTTGGCAATCAGGCAATTAGAATACGCAATAGCTTGTGATGCTGAAAAATAGGCTGTGTGTGCAATCAATTCAGTCAGTAATGGCTCATCCTCTCGTAACCGCGGACATCTTTAATATATTTAAACACAATCCAGTGATTAGATATTAGCTATCTTGTGTACAAAGAGCTGATTATGAGGGTGGGGCTGTAGGAAAGGCTAATTGAGGGTCCATTATGGAAAGGGTTCAATGTCTAGAGAGCCTTAATGTGCATGAAAGTACTCACTACTACTTTTAAAGGTTTGTTTACATGTTTTGATTCGGTGGTCTGACTAGGAAAAAGGTCAGGCAAGGTCACAAAATCATGAATCGCTCTGTGGAGGATTCAAGCCAAACTCGGCTTTTTCACCATCTTGCCCTGGACCTAAGTGTCAGACAGACACAGACACAAAGCTCCTTTAGGCCTTTGGTTCGACAACTTGTGATTCAGACCCACAGGCAGACAAGTAACCAGCTAATCCTGTATTTGGGGTTTCCCTAAGTCTATCATTCCAACTCCCAGGAATAAAAGGCCCTTAGAAATGTTTCCTCATATCATCTAAAAAGGAAAAAAAAAACCTGTTCTTCTGTTTCAACCTCCTTCCCCTCCTCTGTCTCTCTCCTGGTGAAACAGGAGCGGTGTGCACTCAGGGAGGCTGTGACGCTGATCCGAGGAGGCAGAACGCATGTTAAGACGCAGGCGGATGGCGTGTAAACACACTGGGCTGCCCTCAAGAGGAGGAAGGTTAAAACAAGTGATTTCTGGCAGTCACAGTCTCTTCCCTATTCCTCTGTCTCCTTTTCTCTTTCTTTTCTACCACTCTCTCTCTCTCCCTCTCTCTCTCTCTCCCTCTCTCTCTCTCTCTCTCTCTCTCTCTCTCGCTCTCTCTCGCTCTCTCTCGCTCTCTCTCTCTCTCTCTCTCTCTCTGCAGGCTGGACGAATCACATCGCAGCGAGGCCCAGCGCGCTCTCAGCTAAAGTGGGGTCTTAACAGGTAGTTTAAAAACACACAGGGACGCATATTTGTGTTCGCTCGGGTGGCAGAGGGCAGCCATTACGGCTCTCATTACTGGCTAAGTGACGGGGGAGGAAGGGCGAAGGGGACACATAATGTTGTGACATGAGGGCATTTGGTCCATTTACTGAGGAGATTTGCAACGACTCAAGATCTGGAAGGCGGTTGCTGTGTGTGTGTTAGAGTTGAACAATGTGCAGCGGAGCACACACTGACTGTGTGAATGTTAAGCACTGAGGCAGATTTTTAGCTTAGCCGTGACACAACCTGACAAAATGCTCGTTGTGCGCTTCTAAAGTCACACACACACACACACACACACACACACACACACACACACACACACACACACACACACACACACACACACACACACACACACACACACACACACACACACACACACACACACACACACACACACACACACACACACACACACACACACACACACACACACACACACACACACACACACACACACACACACACACACACACACACACACACACACACACACACACACACACAACCAGTCTACCAGCATGTGGGAGTAAAGCTGTACACGCAGACAACCTTCAAATCAACTGTCACCGTCTTTCTTTTGAATTTCCAGAATAACCCTGCCGTCACGCAGCCTCGCCTGTTTGTGGATGAACAACAGAAACAGTGTCCCATTGTCTGGCTCTTTGCTATGTCTGCACTGTGACCTGAAGCGAACACCGGTGTTTATAAAGTTAAAGTGAAAATAAACGGTGTTTGATTGCTTTGACTACACACACCTGCATGTCTGTACAGAGGTCAGCGTTCACAATGCAGTGACACACAGCTTCTGTTGTTACACTGAGCCACGGATAAACTGGAATGTTATGTTTCCTCTTTATAACTCATCATTTTCAGAAGAGAACCAGACTTATCTCTTTCTCGAATGTGTTAAATTCTTTACTGTGCGGACCTATTGTGTACGGACTGTTGTTAAGCCCACTGAGGCAACTTATTATAAAACTGATTTGATTTGATATTGCATTTCTGCTAATGTCAGTGGCACAGATGCTCTGAATAAAATATCTCAGATTCAGCACTGGTCTCCCTTTGACATTAGGAGTAGTCTGTCTGTCTGTCTGTCTGTCTGTCTGTCTGTCTGTGTGTGTGTGTCTGAGTGGATGTGCCATGCTTCTTACCTCTCAGGTCCGGCCCGGAGCGGCCCGGCCCACAGGTGGTGCTCTGTCTGGGCATGCGCAGCGAGGTGCGTAACGGAGTGTGTCTCTGCTCATCCAGGTACGCCAGGTCCTCCAAGTGCGCTGAACTGGTAGCTGTTAGTGTGTGAGTGTGTGTGTGTGTGTGTGTGTGTGTGTGTGTGTGTGTGTGTGTGTGTGTGTGTGTGTGTGTGTGTGTGTGTGTGTGAGGGCGAGATAGAGATAGAGAGGGGACAAAGAAGATACTATTGTCAGCATGTATAAGTGCAATGAAAAGACACAAGACAAGCCCAGAATATACACACACAAACACAAGAAGGTGCCACTGGTTCATGCCAGTGTCCTTAGGCAGTTGTCTGGCTCCCACTCTTGTATTTACTAACTCCAACTGGAAAAGAGCGAGCCAAATTTGTTATGTTATGATGTTGTCATGGTTGTTATTGATTTGATTGATGTCTATTACATTATGTTGATTGCTTGGTGGTGAAGTCTTGTCTGTAGGGTTTCAATGAAATTAAAAAAATAAATGAAAAAAAGAGCAAGCCAGTCCTCCATGGTTGGGTCCTAACTAAAATTCCCTCCTCTCGGTGTCCTGTCACACGGCGCGGAGGCAGATGCCATGCGGCCCCTCTCAGGATTAATTAGCCGAGCAGACGAAATGTCTTATTCATGGCATGAGAGCGAACCGTCTGACGCTGGCTGCCCCGTGTTCACACCAGGCTGTGTGTCTGTGGGGCCTATAGGCTCTGAACCAGTCAATGTTTAATGAGATTAAGACGCCTCCGGTGTGGGTAAGCAACAGACCTGGATCTCGGTCACACCTCAACCCCTGTGGTGCAGTTAGAGGTAAGGGAAGAGGGGAAGGACAAAGTATAAAAAAAACGAGCAAAACATTCCAGGCAAGAATAATGGAATCTGGGAAAGATTTGGGAACTTCTTATATTACTATTGTTAAGATTTGTATTGTTAGGTTATACCTTGTGGCATTAAGCTCATATCCTTTACACTTCTTTCTTTTATTTCTATTTTAAAATGGAGCAACTGTAACAAACTAAAATCCCCCCCCCCCCGGGATCAATAAAGTATTTCTGATTCTTAACAGTCAAATAAGTGTGATGACCCCACCCCTACTATGTGGTTAGCTGTGTTTGCCTCTTGTTTATGTTTTTTCGCAGAAACTCAGAAGGTGTGGTTGGGTCCTGGGTCTTTCGGGCACACCTTGGCCCGTTGTCTCCAATAGTATTAAGGCAAAACCCTTCCATTTGAAAAGGGAGACAGAGGGAAGGTGGACACTGACAATGCATCCATTATTTCACTCATGCCTACATGCAAACATTACTGCCTTACTCCATTGCATTCGGAGGTTTGTTTAATAAATGAATCCTTTTCGCTTGAACTTTGCCTGTCAGTTTTTCATCATGGTTTTAAGCCAGCTATGACAAATTGGGGGGCTCGTCCATTTGGGAACTATTCAGGAACCCAAGTGCACCTGAATTGGATAGTAATATTGACTAGTAATAATCTGTTATTGCACAGGATGCCAAAGAGCCGCTTTGTAAACTGTAATGGTTGTTTCAACAGACAACTTGGGGAATCATTTTACCATTTGTAAACGTGTTCTATCCAATTTAATTTGGCTCACCTTTTTTTCCCCTTCCGTCAATTTTTTTCTTTTCGCAATGTCAGTGTTTTTTTTTTAAGATATTTTTTGCTATTTTTATGCTTTATTGACAGTGCAGAAAGACAGGGGTGAAATGGGGCAGAGAGGGGAGTGACATGCAGAGAAAGGCCGCGGGCGAGAATCAAACACGGGTCTGCTGCTGGGCCCGGCCCGGGGGGAAGACGCCCTACCAACTGAGCTAAGGGTGCCCCCACAATGTCAGTGTTTTGACAGATAAAAGCAAATCAACGTGGTGAGTACAATGTTATAATTAGCGACAGAAATAATGGACAAAGCCACGCGAATAAGATCCAATGTGTGATAAGCCGGATTTATCCTGGGAATCCCTTTTATCTGACACTATACCTGCGATAACTCTGAGGTCCCGTGAGATCCCAAGTCAACTTCAAGGAGTTTGGGACGAGCTGTGAATGGCAATGCATTGCTGCTTCTCCTCAATGCTATCCCTTATCCCGTATCCCTCTCCAGTCACTGCAAGATGTAAGGCAATATAATCCCTTGGAGCAGCAGCAGGCCTCTGAGCCGGCTGGCACCTCCACACAGCTCCTGTTCTGTCTTTGGTGCCACTGGAGTAAAGATCAGTGAAATGCTGAGCGTGTGTGTGCGTGTGTGTGTGTGTCTGTGTGTGTGTGTGTGTGTGTGTGTGCGTGCGTGCGTGCGTGTGTGTGTGCGTGCGTGTGTGTGGCCGACTGCCTGAGTCACCCCTAGCTACGGACCCAAAAATGAGCCCACCATGTGTTTCCCAAAATGGAGGGAAAAGGGCAGCTGGGAATGCTGGGGGCTCGGCCCTGGTGGGAATGGGGCTGCCGGTCATCCAAACTATGGGCTAAAAAAGGACCCAGTGGGGGTATTAATATGCTGCTAAACCTATGGAAGAATGACTAAGGGCTACTGGGGGAAATATAGCCCGAGAAAACCCCGCCTTTTTTTCTATCTATCTTTCTTTCAACTGTGTTTGAATGTGAGGACAGAAATCTGTGGGCTCATCATCTCTCTCTGCAATGCAGCAGTCTGCCGGGAGATCACTTTTCACAGATCCCCAGCCAGTGAGCTAAGACTGCACAGCATGCACGGGGGGAAAAGGAAAAGATAAAATATGTATGGTATGTAGAGGTAGAGTTTGAAAAAAAAAAAAAAAAAAAACGTGGGGCAGAGAGGAGCTCAGCTGCTTCGGGCAATGACAGCCACATCACACACTTCCTGTTTTCAAGAATGACGGATAGTGTGAATGAACGCATGCGTGGGCCCACACACACACACACACACACACACACACACACACACACACACACTGACACCGGCTTGGCTACGGTCCAAAGCCAGTCACAGTATCAGCCAACTAGTCATCTCCGTTACGAGGTGGCTGCTGGTGCTCTGAACGCCTCACCATTCTCCTGTTAGCTCCCCCAGACAGAGAGATGACTCCAGGTGATAAATAATGGAGGTCCTGGTATTCAAACAATAATATATGGGTATTAAGCCAGGTATATAGGTAGAGGTGGGTTCGGGGACAAAAAGGTAAATCCGCAAGGAAATTTAAATGAATGGCCTTTGTCCACCAGCACCCACAAAATTGAAATAAGTTATCTAAGGTGAGCTGTTATCTTAATGAAGAGGATTTTAGACTATAGAGTCAGTCAGCTGACTGAATCTCAGAGTGACTTTCAAACCATTGTAGACTTACTTTGTATGAGTAAGGATTTGACCATGCTGAGGCCGTGATGTAAACTGACAGGGATTTCAAATGGGTCCCTTCACCCAAATTAGATTAAATTTTTTTTTTATTTTCTCTTGTCCCATTCGAGGGCATACAATGTTTTAAAGTTTAGGTTTATTTGTTGAGGTTTGAAGGTTAAGTCAATGACAGTATAGCGTGCAACAGAGGGTAGCAGTGCAATTTCTTAAATTTGCAAAGGGGGTTATGTTCCAGAATACACAGGGGGTTTAGTTGCTCTGAAACATGGCAGGGAGAGATGTTGTCTTGTTGCATGATGGGAATTGTAGGATCCAGAATTTCCTCACTATCACACCCACTATTGAAACGATGAAGGCTGTTAAGTTTGTCCATTATGTGCCACCGTAGAAACATGGCTGTAACATGGTGACACCTGCGCAAATGCAACAACGAATTATCCTCACTAGTGGTCTCAGACTTGGACTCCAATGTATATACTGTATATATAATTTAGGGATATAAGGGATGAATGTAAACTCCTCACTGAATTTTAGCTGGTTTCTAATTTCTTTTCTGATGGGCAGCAAAGAATATAAAAAAAAAAAAAAGGCTGAACAACTCTGCTTTTTACAGTGAGCAGTATTAGCAGCTAGAAGGGAGAGAGAAACATGGAATACTCAGTCTTGATGGCTCCCTTCTCCATATCCATCTTAAGCTCTACCAACGCACTGCCTTCATTAGGTAATAAAGTAGACCCCTCCCTCCCAGTATCCCTCCCCAGTTGCCTTCTGCCATCCATCTATCTATCTCTCACACATACACTCTCTCTCTCTCTCTCTCTCTCCTCCTTCTCTCTCTACATCAAAGCCAGTCTGTCCGTCACTCTGGGGGATAGAAACGGTTAATGCCTGGGGCTTTGATGTTCCACTGCCGTGCGAGCCCAGCCAATCCCCGGCCTGCGCTCGCCTCCCCGTCCCAACATCATCTAATAACTCTTTGTGGAGGAGAGATTATGAAACTCTCTCTCTCTATCTCTCTCTCTCTCTCTCTTTCACTCCTCTCCTAGATCCAGATTTCCCATTTCCCGACAAATACAAATGCCTTCAGAAACATCATGTTATTTTTCACTGCCTCCATCTCTCTTTATGTTTTTTTTTTGTGCATAATGTGCAGCAGCTTATAATGTGCTTTTTAAAGCCGCCTCCGGTCTCCCTTTTGAAGGTGTGGGTATTGAGGGGCGGAGATGAGATCTCGAGGTTGAATCCGTAAAAAACAGCCAGACAGCGGTGTCAAACAGCAGAACATGACCGGCATAAAGAGAGGGTCACAGCCGCAGCGACGTGCCGTGTCAGGCATATTACAGTGCTTAGTGAAAGATGCGTGTGTGTGTGTGTCTACAGTCCACACACACACACACACACACACACACACACACACACACACACACACACACACACACACACACACACACACACACACACACACACACACACACACACACACACACACACACACACGTTTTTCCAGTGGGAGTGAGAGAAGTGCATAATAGCGCTCATAGCCTCTCTGATGATGAGAACAATAATACAATCAGGGCCCATTAGGACTAGCACACTGTTATGAAACTGACATTTTTCCCCCAGATGTATACTTTTGGGAGCCATTTTTCCCTCTCTCTCAGCTGTGGACTAAAATATGAGAAACACACTTCAATGAGATGAGACCCGTCACCGTCGGCAACACTAATGCAGTTTTTTTTGCTATGTGATAATATTCCAGCCGCAGTATGTTTCTCCTGCGGAATCAGTGTCATTGTGTTCAGTGGTTTGCAACAGGGCTGGGCCAATAGCTCTTTTTCAGCTACCCGAGATTTTGAACAGAACCCTACATGAAACATACAAGACTCTCCAGATAATTAACAAAAAAATTGGAATCAAATCAAAACCACTAATTGAGCTCCTCCCAATACCACACTCAGATTTTTGAGCAAGTTAGGGCTCATTTGTGAAAGATTTGCAGAGGGAAATGGGGTCTTGAACTGTAGAGATCTGTGCAGGTTTTTTTTTTAATCACAGAATGTTTCTTAATGAGGGAGTTCAAAGTACGGCGGCCCTGAAGTGCCATGAAACACAACCATTTTGTATTACGATGCGTTTATCGTGTCTTGTATTTTACTCTGAAACGTTTTATGTTTAAATGCGGCATTCTTGGCTAGGACTCCATTGATAAAGCATTTTAAATCTACATTGGAACATTAATGATTAAATAAAGGTTGATACAAAATGAGTATTAGAAAAACCGCATATATCACAAAACACAGGCAAATACGAAAACACAACAACAAATCATCCTATTTTGATATTGTAATGTGTCATTGTGTTTTCCAATTTCCCATTATGATTAGCACTTCTGAGCCACCGTACAAAGGGAAGGATCACAGAAAACAAGCAAGGAGAGAAGGCTTGAAAGGACTGAATAGGGAGCACTGAAAGGAGTCAGAAATAGGGGTTCAACATTAGACCAATTTTGCCAGAAAAAACAGCTCTTGTTTGGGCAAAATTTGTGCACCTTATGCCCCATTGAAACAACCATATTTCTGGTTCCTTGTCATCTACATTGACAGGAGAAGTAGGGGAGGAAAGGTAATGGGGGACTCACCGGCCACAGAGTTAGGGCGGGGCATGAGGTACAGAGGGATGGAGTGGGCAGAGTGGGAGGACATGCTCTCCAGGTTTCGTTCAGGGATTTTGTTGAGGCTGTAGGTGGAGGCGGTCATGTTCTCGTCCACCCGGTAAAGGAAGGAGTCCATGCCTGATTTCTGGGACTGCCACAGCTTCAGGTTCCCCCGGGAGCCCTCGCCGTACTTGCCGCTGCCTCGATCGAAGTTCTCCGAATAGCTGGTCAATGTGGCTGTAGAAAAATAGCAGAAAAAAAAACAGTAAAAAAAAAAACGTAAGAAATTGTTTTCTGTGCTGTTATGTTGCAGCTACATTTGAGAAATGTGTCATATTTTAAGGCCATAGTCGCACTAGGTTTTATTTGAGTTTGACTGTCCTGCCCAGCTATTTTTATTTTCACACATATGTTGTATGTATGCTGCTGTTGTTCTGAACAGGTCTCTGTCTATTTCGATGCAATGCTTTTCCTGATCCAACTACAGGTGTTCAACATTGTTGCCAGGAAACAATGGCCGCACCACTTTAGAGTCAGGCAACACACGCTTCACACGTCACAAAGGTTTTATTTTTTCTCCCTTGTTTTCCGGCTAACAATATAAAGCACACCAGCGCTTTCGTCAGCGGATCATCTTCCAGTGGGAGTACACACTGCTGCTGGATGTTTAAGCATGACAAAGGTAACTGGTTTTACTAGAAAACTGACCACATAGTTCAAGTTGGAGGCAGACACAATTTCGTGGTCTGCAACTAAGGGTTTGGAAAGGGGGAGGGGGGCAGTGGTGAAGTGAAGATGAGACAGTCGATTTGGGTTGTGGGAACCAGGCTACGACCTCAGGCAGTTTCCCACTGACTGTCAAACGTTATAACCATCAGGCGTCCCAGACAGCAGAGCTGCCTGTCTGAGCAGGTAGCGCTGTCTACAGAATTTCTCAACCATCTCAACTTTGCTCTATTTCAAATCACTTGTTGTAATTGTTTTTTAACTTAACTTTTAAGCCACTTAACATAAAGCTTAATTTATGAAGATTTTAAAAAGATGAATTCCTTTTGTAAAGTCAGTTTTCATACAACACTTTGACGCCTGTGTATTGTGCATTAAACGGGTTATGGGTGATTGTCATTGTTCCTCCTGTTCTTGTATTGTCAACAAATCCAATGAAAAAGAGTAAAAGCATCAATTACTTCTTCCAACAAAGAAATATTGTCTGTGCAGCCATTGACCTCCACTGTCGTCCAAAACCTATTAAAACACATCAGTGATTCGCATGGTTCCACTGGGGCACATGTTCCTTTATTAGGATGACCAGTGGCGCTGTTTGAGTCAGTCCAATATAAACTCTCTTGCTGCTGTAAAGACACTTTTATTTCACACTTTTGCCAAATAAAAAAAATATACGTTTGACCTGACGATTTATTTATTTCAGTTGCCACAGACAGTCAGAAAGTTGAGAAAGTGTTCAGGAATAATACATAGTGCCAGCCATATCTTTTTTTTGTCAATCTTCTGTGTGAGCATATCTCACCAATGATGCCGCTGTCTCTGCTCTCTAGTGTTGATGTTGGACTGGTGACTCCGTAGGCGCAGTCCCTGCCTCCGGCCTGGCCCGGCATGGAGGTGGGCAGGGTGGAGCAGGGGCTGCCTGCAGGGGGGGAGGCTGTGCTGCTGGTCAGGGTGGAACATGGGCTGATCCTCTGGTTCTGGCCCTGGAACACACACACACACACACACACACACACACACACACACACACACACACACACACACACACACACGTGTAAAAAAGCTTGGTGTGGTTCCAACAACTCAATTAGCACTCGCGGTATAACGGCAGAGTGCATGCAATGTTTTGGATTTCAACCTCGGAGGAAAATGTCACTTTAAAATTCCACTTTTCAAAGTTGTCTCTCCCCACCGCAAACAATAACACTTATACTAATGAATCATTGATAGCATATTCCTAGAATAAAGCTTTGAAAGAGCTTCATAGATTATAGATGCTACACACACTTACAGTATAATTACACATACAAACACACTCAACAAATAGTTTTCTTTCCCAAAAATGTCAAGTACAGTGTAAATAGCAGTAAGTAACACCGACAGTCACTTTCCAAATGTATTGTACAGACAAAAAGGAGAGAAAAAAACATCAAACATTGTCGAGTTGGCTTATTTACCAGGGATGTAGACTGTACAATCTAAACGCAGGAAAACACTCATTTCCCCTTTTGAGGAACAAACAAGGAGTGGCCTTTTCAAAAACCAGACTCCGTAAAGTCCCATGGCACAACATGTGTGGTTGTAAACTGTTGTTCTGAGATACCTTCTTCACCAAGTTAATGCTAATACACCCTTAAATGGATCTTATCATTTGGATAGAGTTTGATAAACACAGGATTTGTAATGAAAAGTACTTTAAAGAGTAGGACACTTTCACCGAGAGACGTATTTTCAGGAATATTTTCCTCTTGACTGCCAGGACATTTAACCAAGTAAGTAAATACATTATAAACTAGATTAAAGTCCCATACACACTCTGAATACTAAGCAGTGCCCGCTGCTTGCATTGTTTGGCACCCTGGGGTGACCTTCTTCTACATCAGCTCCGGTTTAGAGACAAGGAGACACAGGGGACAAAATAAAAAACATTTCTGCTGCGTCTAATCTGCTGCTGTGAACACCCACTGAGGCCCTCTCAAACAACACACACAAACACAGGCGCACAAACAAACACACACACACACACACACACACACACACACACACACACGCCACAATGATACACGCAAGCAACTTAGCATCCACAGCTTAGCAGAGTTGGAAAACAAATAAACAGGGATGCCAAGTGATTAAAGGTGGAGTCAGCTATTCTGGAGAAAGTTTGTTGACAAAATCACTTTTTTGTCAAAATCAGAGAATACCTCCCCACGAACCACTGTGTGTGGGCTGAAATGAAAATATGATGCAAATTCACAGCTTAGGCTCTGTAAACCGGTATATAAACAAAGGGTCCTACTGTAGCTAGCAACATGCCTGTTTACAGAGACTAGGCTGTGTATTAACACTGGATTTCTTTTTCAGGGCAAATACAGTTTGGACAGGTAGCAGATCGTGAGGAGATATTCACTGATTTTGACAAAAAGAATTCTCCAGAATCAATTCCTTCACCTTTAAGTGTTTGTTTCAGACACCGAAACACACATCACACATGGAGGTCTCCTATTAACTGCTGAGTTCAGGTCAACACAGTATGAGGGCAGGGGGGGTGAAGCGCTGCTCAAGGCTAAATCTAGTCCAGTTTAATTTGCAGGGAGAAGACAGAACAGACACTAAGCTCATACACACACCAACGCACACATACATATACAGTCGGGAGTGCGGCCGCAAATTGATTAATCTGTCAATTATGTGTTGACAGCCTCCTGAGGCAGTAGTTGTTGGAATAGATTGGTGCGCCAATTAATCGCAGTGTTGAGGGTTTGATCTTGGGTTCACTTATCCATACGTCAAACTGTCCTTTAGAGAGACACTGATCCTAAATCGCTCCCAATAGCCAAGACAGTGTGGCCTCACTGCCAAGTGTGTGTGTGTGTGTGTGTGTGTGTGTGTGTGTGTGTGTACGTGTGTGTGTGTGTGTGTACGTGTGTGTGTGTGTGAGTGCATTTCGTAAATGAGGCACATTGTAAATTGACAAACACATTGTCAAGTTTTTTTGTAGCAGGCAGCAAATGAAATGGAGTCCAATACCAATATTATGGTGATTAATTCTCGTTAATTGATTAATAATTTTGTCTAAAAAAAAAAAGAAAGTGAAAATGTACCAACGTTTGTCTGGCCCACAGTCCAAAACCCAGAGATATTCAATTTGCAATGATATACAACAGAGAAACTTGGGAAGCTGTTGATAAAAAAAAAGATAAAGAGTCTACAAAAATGGTAGCGGCTCTATGCACTGATGTTGGCATGTAAATACGCTAATATGTTAATTGTGCAGCTCTCCAAGGATTTAAATTTAGAGGATGATGAGTAGAATTATTGAAAGTTGAATTATATTTCTATTTCAGATGACTTGCTCAAACAAATCTGGCAAGCTACAATATTTAAACAACTCAATAAAAATCTACCATAAAGTAATACAATTGCCATGTTCTGCAATGAAATGTGTGCTAAGAGAGTTTGGTGATGATCTATTATCAATCATTTCGCCATGGACAGGACAGTTAAGTGTCAATGCTTACAGAACACACACAAATATCCACACAAACAGATAAACCCTTTAAAACTATATGCAACCACGCCAACACAATGGCTCTATCTGTAGGGCTAACACACCTTCTGCGCTGGTGCTGATCTGACCTTAAACATCGCATAAGGATTGGATTGAACTTGGAGCATATATTGGGTCTATTCGACATGCGGGAGCACGAGAGTATGAAAGGCAATTAGCTGCGATCTCTGCAAGTTAAGGTCACCCTGTTCCCTCAGCTGGTGAAGAGTGGCAGCACAGACACCAGCTACTGGGAGCAGTTACCTATGTCAAAAGCAAGATGGTAGATGTGCCTTATAGAGAATGCTTCCACCCCCCAACCTAACTGATTCTGGTTTAGATGACAGACATTTAACATCACTTGTGCTTTAACAACATCCTGCAAAGAGGGGTGGGTTCCAAATACTCTAAAACAGAACGATTGGTACCGAAATATCAATAAGCAAAGCATAGGAAAAGAGAGGACAATGATTCCTCTAAATCTACATCAAATCTTCATATTTTTTGCACCATTTCATGGAGAGCAGAATCAAAAAGAGTACCGCAAAGTAGTGATATTTGTATTGATAAAATCTTAATGATACCTATCTATCTATCTATCTATCTATCTATCTATCTATCTATCTATCTATCTATCTATCTATCTATCTATCTATCTATCTATCTATCTATCTGCTGTTTAACTGTAACGTGTTAGGAGAACATTCTAATTGGCTACTAAGATTCTGTCCCAAATCTCGAGGTAGTCCTTGTCACATTCGGTGGTAAATGAATCCAACAAACTGCAAAGCCAGAGAACAGTGTGTGTTGGTCAGTCAGATATATAAAAAAAACGAATGAGTTTGCAGTGTTTGCACGATGCAACAGGGTGCTGGTGTGTGTGTGAGTCACGTCTCTAAAAAAGAGCCGCTTGAATAAAGCTCTCTCTCTCTCAATTCATAACACCCCCACTGCTACAGCTAGCTCCTCCAACAAGCACAGGCAGCAGTCCATCAGTCTAATCGCTAATCCACAGCACTTTAGTGCAAACTCATACACCTAGGCCCACTCTGAGCGCTTTAGCAACAGGTCCCCCCTTCCGCTCAAACACAGACACGCACACACACACACACACACACACAAATACACACACACACACACACACACACACTCTCCGCGACTGTTTTCTCTCTGTCGATTTGAAAAATTCATAGCTGTCAAATCAGGTTTAGGTAGAGAACCCATGACATCTGCTGCGAAGCTTAAAGAAGGCCCGCTGTGCCAAGAGCTGTTTTGTTGCAGTGCAGGAGAGAAACCTGCCGCATGCCAGCTCATGAAAACATGCTTTCACAAAGCACGTTTAAAGCTCTATTGCGTAATTTCTGTTGCATGAGGAATTCTGAATGCATGAGGTATGCCTTGTGTGATCGCGCATGGATTGTATTCCTTCTACAGTACGTCCATGTTTTTTTTCTTAGCAGTAGAATGAATCAACAACTGCAACATTTCTTAGGCACTTTGTGTCAACTCGTTTGGCGATGGCTTGAATGTGACCAACATTCATTTATATGTAAAGTTACGCACTAAAGCTTTAAAGCAAGCTATGAAAATAGCATTTGCCACATCAAAATCTGATTGGACAGGTAGATATCGGCTTCTTGATGGAGAGGCACTGATAAATTCTGAATCTGACGCGATCTAGTGTCTGAGGGCAATTTGCGGAGAAGGCCTTTGATCTAGCTATCCTAACTTCCAACGATCTGTCAAAAACAAGTGTAAACAAGGACATTACGAAGATGAATGTCAAAACAGATCGAATCAGACGATTGCGTGTTTGTTCAAGTCACATAGCGCTATATCTCTCACAATAGGAATGTGTCAGAATCAAATACTCAATAAGATTATTAGATTAGGAAAACCACAACGATGTCATTAAGGGCAATGACATTTTGAACTCAAACAGGTTTTTGGGGCACAGATCCTTATCCGTCTATTTTTAAGTCTTAAACAAACGCAGACAATGTTTCCCTTGGCTGTGAGCATCTGGTGACATCATGTCATGAGATCTGAACATGTTGGAGCTGAACTTAAAGGTGGAGTCAGCAATACAGTTGTCAAAATCAGTGAATATCTCCTCACGATCCGCTACCTGTCCATAATGTGTGTGTGTGCGCTGAACAATAAATCCAGTGTTAATCCACAGCCTAGGCTCTGTAAATAGGTATGTTCTTAGCTACGGTGGGCCCCTTTGGTTTGCATTTGAGTTTACAGAGCGTAAGCTGTGTACATTAGCTTTTTTTTTCAGCGCAAACACGGTATGGATAGCATACCATGAGGGGATATTCATAGATTTTCACAAAAAAAAAGTGATTTTGACAACAAGGCAAGCGTTCTCCAGAATCACTGACTCCACCTTTAACTGCACAAGTCAGAAAAAAAACCTGTAGCTTTCTGTGTTTAACATAAACCTTCATAGACGAAATCCAGACAAAAAAATTCAGTCCCTCCTCAAATCACATGGAAAGAAGAACTGTCCCATTCATTTGCTTAAAGACCCTTACCTGTCTGGCCTCAGGTTCCTCCATGCTGTAGTGGGTGCCGGCCGGCCCCTCGTTGACTTTGTCTCCCAGAAGGAAACCCAGGCGCGTCATCAATGTGTTGGCTGCCTCGTCCACCGACGGAGGGGGGCCCAGCTCCTGGCTTGACTCCCCTGCACAGGCACACAGAGGCGGAGGAGGGGAGGAGAGGAGGAGGGGAGGAAGACAAGTGTGTGGGAGAGAGGGAAAAAAGAGAAAGAGAGAGAGAAAAGAGTGTCAGTGCTGGTGGGTGGGAATTGAGCAGCAGCTTCGGTTTTACACGCACACACACAAAAAAAAGGGCTTTATATCCGCCGCCTCTTTACCCCGGAAGTACTTTTAAAAGGTGCAGTAAGCCATACTGGAGAATTCTTGTTGTCGAAATCATGTGTTAAAATCAGTGATTATCTCCTCACTCATCTGATGCCTGTACATACTGTGTGTGCTAAATCTGGTGATAATACACAATCTAAGGTATGTAAACTGGTATGTAAACAAAGGGGCCCACCGTAGCTGGCAACATCCAAGTTTACAGAGCCAAGGCTAAACCAGATTTATTCAGCACACACAGCCAGGTAGCAAATCGTGAGAAATCATACACTCATTTGGCAAAAAATTATTTTGACAACAATAATTCTCCAGAATCACTGACTCTACCTTTAAGACAAAGCATATCGGCTGCCTTTACTTTTTGCATAAACCAAAAGCAGCCACAATGACAACAACATCACACCCGGATACAAGCTACACAGGAGCACCTGCGCTTGCCTACAACAACTCTATTGAACAGCCTACCTGAGGTTTCTCTTAACTCAGAGCCAGAGCTGTGCATTAAAGAAACATTCCACCGCACATGGAAGTCTTTTGTCGAGGCGTCCGCTTAGATAAACTCCAAAAAATCCCGTCAGCCACAACCACAAGAATCCCTTCAAACTGTTTACAGAAGCCCTTTCTCCACGCAGACTGGCAGAAGCCTTCCACACACACACACACACACACACACACACCCGAAGACAGCTCCTTCCGCACCACTCGTCATCACCACCGCAGCTCAAGTGACGTGATCAGATACGCCCTTCACCTGTGTGTGTGTGTGTGTGTGTGTGTGTGTGTGTGTGTGTGTGTGTGTGTGTGTGTGAGTGAGAGAGAGAGAGGAGAGAGAGAGAGACTGTGTGTATGAGTGTGTGTGTGAGTGAGTGAGAGACAGAGAGAGAGAAGGAGGGTGAGGGTGTGTATGTGTGTGTGTATGAGAGAGAGAGAGAGAGAGAGAGAAAGGGACTGTGTGTGTGTGCGACTTTTTAAGAATAAGTGGGTGTGTTATCCACTTCTCTATTCTGTTTACAGAAACTCCCAGCTACAAAGGGAAAAAAGAAAAAACACAAGGAGTGAGCCTGCGTGAAGATCAGATGATCAAACACAACCACACACACCCACTAACACCACACACACACACACACAAACACCACACGCACACAAACACATAAATAAACACAGTCGTAGAGCCGAGGGATTTCAGTTGCCAACTTTGCAACGTGACCCAAAACAAAATCCCTTAATGACATCATCCTTCTCACCCCTGTTGCCTGGTTACTAACCATCCATAACAAACCCTCATTGGTGGCTGTATCATTTTTTTTTTTTTTTCACCAACACCTGGCTATAATGCCCACGAGGCTGCTGCTGCCATATCCATTTCCATTCAATCTAACTTTATTTACCGCGGTGTCACTCTTTCACTAATTACTTTGCCGCTCCGGAACAAACTAACTAGCCTGCCGAAGACAAATGGCTGGTGTGGGACGTGTGAGCCTGTGAATTAGACCAGGCTTTAATGACATTTGAAGCCGAGTGCACCGAGATAAACGCTGTTTAAATAAACAGCAGCGAGCGAGACACAGAGAGAGCCATGTCTCGTATTCCTGCGGGGCAGGTTAGACCAGACTGGCAGGTAGCTGCTGCTGCTGCTACTGCAAGTCCTGACTGACGACCATTAGACACTGAGACAGTCCCAGGCACCTCACCACCACCACTGGTAGACGGACAGCCTGTACAAAGCCTGTGGCCTTTTCCCTTGTCTGTTTTAACACTTACAGACAGACAGGGCAATCTAAAAAAACCTTGTGCTACCCCCACTCCCCACTCTCTCATGGACAGACAGGCAGAGAACTGTCAGGATCCTCATTAGATTGTCTCTCAGAGCAAAGTGAGAAAGACAGGAAGCTTTTGAGAGGGAGGGGAAATCAACCTTTAAATAGGGCTTGATTGAGAAAAAAATATCTTATCGTGATTACTGTAAATGATAGTGAAATTCCGATATGATTTGCAATATCGTAGGGAATCATCAATGTAGCATAATTAAATAATTATGGTGTGATATTTGAAATACAGAGATAGCTTTGTGGAGCTGATAGGCTTACACAACTCTGTGTCAACTCGTTTGGCGATGGCTTGAATGTAACAGACATTCATTCATTTATATGAAAAAGTTACACACTATGGCTTAAAGTGTGTAGAATCTGATGTTTAGGAAGGCCCTCTCTGCAGCATGCCAAAAGTTAATTGAAATGGGGGCGCCTTTAGCTCAGTTGGTAAGGCGTCCCCACCCCCGGTTCGATTCCCACCCGCGGTCTATCTCTGCATGTCACTCCCCTCTCTGCCCCATTTCACCTCTGTCTCTCTGCACTGTCAATAAAGCATAAAAATGCCAAAAATATATCAGTTGCCCTTAAATAATATCGCACCTTCCTGTGATTAAAAAATTGCAGTAGGTTCACATTGCAATTTCGATTCAATTTCGATTAATTGCGCGGCCCTACTTTGAAGCAAACCGGGATGATTTATTTTTTTATTATTATTATTTTTTTAAACACAGTATCTAACCAATAACGAGGTAATCACAGCACACATTAGGTCCAGAACAGCTAATTATGCATATAAGCCTTGATGAGGTGGTGGATATAGCTATAGTGGCCTCAGCTGGGTACATTTAATACGGAGCAAAAAAAATACATCCGTCCCTTCCCAAGGTCAGTGAATCTTCCAGCCTCCCCCTGAGGAAGAGCACTGAATGCAGTAATGGAGGAGATGTGGTAGGTTAGTATAGATGATGGAATTATGGGCTAACCACACAGGGGAACGGCTGGAGATAATGTGTAGCCATCGAGGAGGAAATTTAATGCAAACAGAAGCTAAACCTCCAACCCACCCGACCACATCGTGAAAGCTGTGGTGTGTCTGTGTGCCTGGACACAGAGGCAGTGAAGGCCTCCCAGTTTGACAGACTGGTCGAAGTATATCCAGTGAATACATTAGCTCTGATTAGTCAATTGCTCCTGAGGGGTTCTTGCAGCCGTGACCGTGATCAAACAGGGGGCTCAGTGTGTGTGCGTGTGTCTATCTCAGCCACCTCTGTGTGTGATAGCGTGTGTCTGCGTCCCTTTCATTAATCTCTTTGTTCCCTGGCCTGTACTGTATCTAGTTAAAGCTGAACTCCGTATGAGTAATAGTAAGAATTTCAATAATTTAAAAAAATAATTATATTATTTTTCATGGGAATTTTGTGCACAACAACCATTCCACTTGAATTTGACTGACTAGACCAGACTTCTTTGCTAAATACTATTTTGAGTTGTAATGTCTGCTCCCTACATTCACGCAAGAATCACACAGGCACTCAGGAAGTAAATGTGAAGTGAAATCGGAACTGTATTGCTAGCGAAAAAAATAAATAAAAAAATAAAAAAATAACATGCTTAAGATAACTAATGGGCTAATTACAGTACAGCTTTAAGTTCCCATTTTTCGGTTCCCCTTTATATTATTTGTTTTACTTCTTACAACAGTGTCTCTGTAGCAGTCAGCTATTGGATGACTGACTCTCTGCAGGGGCGAGCAGTTTGTCTGTGCTACCTTTGATGTGGGAGAAAAGAAAATCGCAGTAAAGACATGGTTCAGATCCAGCGATTTGGGCAACTATGACCACACAGCTGTCAAATATAATCCAATTCTTTATGTTTGATGGACAAAAGAAAACAAAAATACATTATCATGGACATCATGGAACATCTGTTTACAAAGCCTTTCATCTAAATGTAGCCCATACTAATCTAAGGGGGAAACATACAGAACATTACCATAATCTAAGGGTTGTGCATATTGATTTCTTTCTATTTATAGCTCTACTTTTTGTTCTTACAACACATCAATTATGACAATCGCACACACAGCATGTCTCACTTGAAGACACACATGCAGATTGCTTCAAAGCTACATGACAGCGCTGGGAACATAACACACTCGCCTGAGGAGCAACTTCAGGCATTTCCGCTGACAGTGACACCATGAGATTCCTTAATGATGCATTTGAATATGAAAAAAAGAAAATCGTGTCTTATTATTATCTTTTTTAAAACCAGCCCCCCTCCAAATTACACACACACACACACACACACACACACACACACACACACACACACACACACACACACACACACACACACAATAACACGCACACTCTTCATTCCTGAGCTGCGAAGGAGACAGATGGTTACCATAGCAACTATCTTTGCGCGCAGCTAGGAATGTGTTTCAGTGCAGAGCGCATCTGTTTTCTCGGCGGCCGTCCACAGAGCTGCCCTCAGCGCAGAGAGAGGAGAACAAGAGAGAGAGAGAGAAGCATGTGTGCTGCAAGCGGGGGACTGGACAGGGCAGGAGAGAGGGTGGTATTAATAGGCCCGGGACACAGGTAAGATAACACACACACACACATACCATTTGGTATCTCTGGTTTCACCTTCACCTGCGCACTTCCGCAGGGAGGAAATACTTATCTACAGACAAGGAGTGGAGGTATGGAGGACACATATAAATTTATAGAAAAATTCTCATCCAGTCTTCCTCTTTCAAAAAATTATAAATGAAACCCACTCACAGAGAACCAATCAAGCCATTATTCATCAAACTAAAAACACTCCTATATCAATATATTGAATGATTGTAAAAATATGCAAAGTGTGTCCAAATCAACTAATATGGTAAAAATAGGCCTGGGCCGGAGATAAGAACACACACACACATACCATGGTGGCTCTGTTTTCACCTGCACCTGCGCACGTCAGCAGAGAGAAATAGTTTTCTTCAAACAAGGTATGGAGGTATGGAGGACACACATTCACATCCAATATCCATCCTTCAAAAGAGAGATAGTAAGATGAGGAATGAAAATGCTCACAGAACCAAGAAAATCCATAATGTATTCATCAAACTGAAAGAGGTTCTTGATAATAACAAACTATTCAAATAATGTCCAAAGCAACTATTCAACAATTGCCTTTTAGTATACAGTATACAGGGGTTCCAGCTACGAGAAAAATAACACCAAGTTGAGAGGAGCCTGTATATTCAATTAAAAGGTGAAAATTAATTAGTAGAATATAGCTGATAACACTAAAGGAAATGAAACCCAGGTAGATTCACACCTGTGTATGAGCTTCAAGTCAAAATAAAAATATGAATAACAATGAACATACCAGCACAGAGAGATATGCAGTATATACACGGCAGCACAGATATCAAGAAAGCAGACAGGAAGGTCTAATCAAGAGATCAGAGGAGTGAATTTCACATTCCTTCTATGCACGGTTGTGATCTTAATCTATGTATTAACATCGGAAGGTTGCATACATGAGAGCACACTGACACTCAGGTCTTCAAGTATGATGATATGCAGTATACGTATAGACTGTGAGACCATCAGCAGAGGCTTTACTATACGTTTTATGCAGTAGAAACGTTCCCTCTAACATTTTAGGGTTTATTCAGCTATTGTGGTCAATGTTGCAAATCAATGAACAGGATTGCTTTATGGTCATATTGGATACAGATTTGACTTTTGCATCAGTATGATAAAGTACAGTCAAAAACACCTTGTCGGGCATTTACTGTATGTTCTATAATACCCAAAAATACCATTCCCATTAACAGTGACTCAACTCATTTTCCAGGAGCTTTTTACATACATACAGCCAATCATATCGGACATTAATAACAACACGTAAAAAATAACTGCAACATGTCAATTTGGTCTTCTAAGATGCTGATGTGATCCTTACTCCTAAAAAAACCAACTACACTTTGTAAGTAGAGGTTGTAAACTACAGCGCACGTTTGTTTACTCTTTCCCCTCAATCCAGAGCTGTGCATCAGCCTGCCAGTCACTGTCAATCAGACACAGACAATGACATGAAGTGATGGCAATGAGAAAAAATAGTTACAGAAGGGTTAAAGAGAATTATGAAATATGATCTCGCTTCTACTTTAACTCAACTCAAAAAGGTAAGTCGATATGAGGATATGGAAGAATATATGGATATTGTGATATGAAATTACATGATAGAGGATTTTATATATATAGCGCCCCCACACCCAGTATGCCGGAGGGGTTGAGCTATCACATCAGTAGAAAAGCCTTCCAGTCTGATTTATACGAGGAGGACGGCTCGGTGGTGGATTTAACAAGATTTATCTCACAATATATTCAAAGACTTATGAGACCACAAATTTCTTTTGTAGGCAATAAAAATCAGCTGATACCTGGCTTCCTCCAGGCGACAGACAGTGTCAAGCAGCAGAGTGCAGACCGGCATGTCATCAGATGTTCAAGTCAATGCTGCTGATGCCAGAGCGCCCTTGTTAAAGCTATAGTGCGTAACTTTTTTTGTATATATGAATGTCAGTTACATTTAAATCATCGCCAAACAAGATGACTCAAGAGTTGATTGATCAGCTCCACAAAACTCTGTGTATTTCTCAGTATGGCATTGTTTAAAAAACTGGTGTCGCCCCCCCAACAGTGGCGCAAGTGAACAGAAAAATCCCAAAAAGCGTTTGTTTCAGTGGTGGATTCTACTGCTAAGAAAGAACCTGGACATACAGCAGAAGGTATACAATCCATGTGCAATCACAGAAGGCTTACCTCATGTAGATGCACCGACAGTGTTGTTGCAATTACTCAGAATTCCTCATTGGGCCAGATAAGTTACACACTATAGCTTTAGGAGCTCATCCGTCTGTCCGGACACAAGTGTTCACCCATGAAAACTGATACTAGCCTTTCTCCGGTTTCCTCTTCTGCTCAAGTTCAGAAAATGTCTGTATGTAATCAACTGTTTTCCTGCCTCGATGCCACTCGAGATTTTGCCATTTCTATCCCTCGAAATTGTCACACATGCAGGAGCAGCTCATCACAAAAGATGAGGCTATTCCACAGTCTTATTCACTGGATTGAGGCAAAACAAAGCCGGCATCCTCTTCAATTTTTCATCCATGATATTCAACAGCAAGCAAAAACTGAATGGGTCCCCTCGAATGTACGACATACACAGACATGTACAGGAAAACGAACTGTAATAAAAAAATATTTTCGAATATTTTTTCCAGACACAGACCACATACTTAGAGCCCCCATTGAGCAGTAAAACTCAGCAGAAGAGGTTGGCAGACGGAGATGGCTGGCCCTAGCCCTCCATCGACCATTTTCCTCCTAAATAACACTTAGTCACAGGGACCCCCCCCCCCCCCCCCCCAGATCACTACTTCTCTCATGTCCTCCTCCAGCCCTGACTGTAGTGTTGCAGTATCGTTCTGCTCTGCTGAGAAGCCCGCATAGGAGGCACAGAGGTCGAGCCAATATGGACGGGTCAGAAAGCCAACACCGCGCTAAGATGATAAAGCAGATATAATCCTACAACCAGAGTCTCCCCAGAGCACTGTCCTCGAGTGACCCAGCTACTGGCCAGCCTGTGTGTGTGTGTGTGTGTGTGGGGGGGGGGGCAGGGATGAGAGAGGGGGGAGAAGGGGGTTTGACAGGAGAAATCTGGTCTGTCCACAGGATTACACGGCAACACCAACTGTGAAGTTAACATAAAACAGAGGTGGCATTTTAACAAGCTCTGTGTCCGAGAAACAGCGCAGTGAAAAAGCAAACAAGGAAGGATTATGGAGCTTTTCCACTGCATGGTACCGGCTCTACTTAACTTTACTCTTTTGGTTTTCCACCATTGCAAAGTACCTGGTACCTACTTTTTTGGTACCTACTCCGTCAAGGTTCCAGAAGTAGGTACCATGTACTAAACGGTGATTGGTCAGAGCACCATCAATAGGCGGCCCCCTATCCTGGACAACAAACAGCCAAGCTACTGTTGCAGTCTCAGTTTTGGAGCTTGCCGTCTCTCAGGTTTAATTTACTTTCTTTCAAAACTGGCAACCCCGGGACAACCACACAGTGTTCGCTCAACAAAGTACAGCGATTCCTCACCATCATTCAATCCTGCACAAAAATCCAACATGTAACATTAACCATGTTGGTAACATTAACCAACAAAAAATAAAACAATAAGGCAACCTGCTATGACACAGCACATTTTTCTGAGTGGTATAGGACCGAACATTTCTTCATCCAAAAACAAAATGAGACAATAGTTGAGTAGAAATGCATAAACACTGAGCCACACAGACGTGGCACTATCGTTTTAATGGAAAACAACCTCCAGAAGATTACCTGATACCAAAAGGCGAGTAGAATAGAGTAGCAACGAGGATGGACACTGTGGTCTCCGGCAAAGGTATTTCATTTATGACCTTTTCAAATGTTTTATGGCTACAAGCGGAATAACTCGCAAAACCTCAGATTCTCCCCATCTCTCTCTCTCTCTCTCTCTCTCTCTCTCTCTCTCTCTCCACTGCATTCACAAACAGGAACAAACATGCAGAAAACACAAACGAAATGGAGGGATGATGAGCTGGCTAAAAAAAAAAAAAAAAAAAAACTTACCAGGGCAGTATGTGTCCAGGTCTGGATTCTTGGCAGTGGTGGAGGTGTGTGTAGGGGAGCCAAGCTCTGATTGTGGAATGCGAGGGCTCTCCACAAACTTTGCTTTCCGCAGAGGGGCTGGGAGCAGAAAGCGTGCACACACACACACACACACACACACACACACACACACACACACAGAAGGGAGACAACATGTACACACACAGAGACACACACACACACGCATACAGATCAGGGAGATGGAAGTATAGACAAGAAAGAGAGGAGTGACAGGGACAGGAGAGAAGAGGGAGGAAGACAGAGAGAGAGAGAGAAAGCTTATGAGCTTGAAGCAGGACACACTGATATAATGAAAACATCCTCAAGGCTTTCTTCAATGGCTCAGCTTAGGGTCGAATACAGTTGAAGCATGAGTATACAAACAGCAAGGGTAATCAGGTATGGACTATAGGGCAAAACCAATGGAGCACTACAGCCTCAAAACCGCCACGAATTCGTAAGAAAAATACCAGCAATAATCCTCTGTATAGGCTTATGTTTCAATCAAAGAGCAGCGAACAACATGGATGGATCTTTCTCACGGAAAAAATTTGAGTATAGAAGAAAAGTCAAAGCTTGTTGAGTCTCCAGTATGTAGTCCAGCGTCATAATCACACCAGGGGATTGCAAATGAGGTCCATTTTTGGAATGTTCTTGCGCCTGACTCCAGCACATAGTCTGATACATCACAAGGATTTTTTTTTTTTTTACATTTTTTGACAAGAAAATTCTGCGAAAGAGACAGAGAGAGAGAGAGAGAGAGAGAGAGAGAGAGAGAGAGAGAGAGACAGAGAGAGAGAGACAGAGTGTGTTGAAAAGCCGGGGGTGGTTGGTTGTATCACGATCTTTTTTTTCTGGGTTGTGTCGGTCGCAGCATGGGGATTGTAAGCACTGTTACAGAGACCGGATTATGGTGTCATCGCGAGTGCATACGATTGTAGCCGCAGTAGGAACAGGAATTGACAACTATAGCACACAGGGAAAGACACCCATTCAAAAAAAGTTCTACTCTACCATCTATTAATTATTAGGTAACAGAACTCTGCAAGGACGTTGCAGTAGAATCCCTGATTGGGTTGCTTCTCCATAGCAGACAATAGTAACTTGATCTCTCGTCCATCTCTCTTGTTTTGACATGTAGACAAAAAAAAACATAGCTTATATTAGATTATTTTAAACCTATCAATAAGAACAGCGGGAAAAAGGTGATAGATAGCTGGATAGATAGATAGATAGATAGATAGATAGATAGATAGATAGATAGATAGATAGATAGATAGATAGATAGATAGATAGATAGATAGATAGATAGATAGATAGATAGATAGATAGATAGATAGATAGATAGATAGATAGATAGATAGATAGATAGATAGATAGATAGATAGATAGATAGTCCATTTTAAATACAGTAGGTGTGCCATCCAAAGCTAAATGCTCACATAAAGTAGGAACAAGGACGCATTCTACTTATCCTTTCTGTAATGCAAGTCCTCACTTCCCTGAAATTGATACTGTCATGGAGTGAGACACGGGCCCAATTGTGCAAAGACAATGCAGCTAATGTCAACGTACTGTAATCGTGTACATGGCTCATTTGTTCGGCTTATTATTTTCCTGTTTCATACTGGTGCTGGGAGATGTTAAGGGGGGGATGGGCAGGATCATATCTCAGCATCGTTTGTTCTTAATTAACTAATCATGTTGAATGAGGGTCTAAAAATAGATTATATACATAGTGTATGCTGCTACTGTTAACCGTTCCTATTATGGATGAGTGCACATGTCCTAAGCTATTCAGTGTGGCAGAGACACTGTGTGTTGAGTGGGGTAAGCAGGAAGTGAGGAGCAGCAGTCGAAACATATGTTCAAGCAACAATGGCTGCAAGACAACAGCAAGCTTCTTAGCACTTTCTGAATAGGGTTCATATTACAGCTAATGCCAATACAATGTGTGTGTGTTGGGAGTATGTGTGTGTGTGTTTGTGTGCGTGTGTGTGTGTGTTTGTGTGCGTGTGTGTGTGTGTGTGTGTGTGTGTGTGTGTGTGTGTGTGTGATAATGGGTAGATAGTGAAGTTATGTGTCTGTCTATATAGTGTCTCTTAGTTTAAGTAAGGACAAAGATACATCATATCGGGTTTAATTAACCATGTCCACCATCTTAGTTTCGAAAGCATGCTAACATTTGCAATAAAAAACAACCTCAGGCTGATGTTATTAGTTATTGCAGTAATACACTTTGTGCATAAATCAATGTATTTGGGAATAGTGAAACTTTTACCCAATGATAGTGCTACAGGAAAAGTGAAGCGATCATTCTAATGTAATACAATGTACATGTTGTTAATTGTTATGTACCCAATTCCATGTCCATACAATTCACGGGGACTATGAATGTCTGTACACAAATCATGTCAATCAATCCAGGATCAAAGTGAGGGTACCTCAAACAACCACTTTCCCTGGTACTATGCCACTATTATGGCTGAAAAGAACTATCCCAAACGTAGAGAAAAAATTGTCTTCAACCGACATTGTTGAGTTCATCCGAAAAACGCATTTTAAACAACGTATTTAGGATCTCCCTCAAAGGTCAGCACCTTTTTCAGATCTGAAACAAACTAATCACTCGTCGCTTGGTCTGACTTTCCACCAATTCATTGCAATCTGCCGTCAGGAAATGAGATATTCTTCTCACCCAGTCCAACAAACAAAAACAAATTCTCCCTGGCAGAGGAAATAAAGAACTCCGTCAGAGCGACGTGTACGCATGTGAAATAGATTTAGTCACTAGCCACGCACGCACGCACACAGACACACACACACACACACACACACACACACACACACACACACACACACACACACACACACACACACACACACACACACACAGACACACACACACACACACACCAACTGTTAATACTGTTTGGGTACGGTCTGGAGAGGACTCCGCTCATTGACCACATCTAGGAAGCGAGCCAGCACAGATGCCACAGTGCGAAACTACAACTGACAGCCAGAGAAAGAAGGGACCAGAGTTATCCACGACTGGATCCACCGCCATGACAGCCGAGACATACTCTGTGTATTCTGCCTTGACAAACAGGCTTACAGGCTAAATAAATGTATTTTGAAGAAGAAAGATTCTATGAAATGCATCTATGTCAATCAATTACTAAAAATTATGAACACGTGAGTAAGTAAAGCAATGTGCAAGTGTCATACGCCAAAAGGTGCCAATAACATTGCACTGTACAAAACAAACTGTGTTGGTACTGTCAAAGACATTATATAAGATACAACCTTGAATATCCCTTTTTATCAATACTTTTACATTCATTTTGACGTCCAAAGCATTGATCATCTTTCAAAAGGAATGTGTCATTTGTTTCAAAGCATTGGTCACAATTGGTGAATCCACAATCAATCTTCCCCCCTCTTCATTAAAAGACTACGTTGTGTGCACTATTGAGCAAAAGCTTTCGATTTTCTGTTTGGCATCATCGCGAATTAAACAAGCAGGAAAATCAGGGATCTATAGGTCACTGGAAGGTGGAACTGTTGGGAACGTGTTATCCAAATATTGTTGTATGCCACTGCACTAAATAAATGAAGAATCTACTATAAGATATATCATAATAAATGTTAAAAAAAAAGTGCATATAGATAGGCAATGGAAAAGGGGGAGGGGGCTAGCTGGACATTATTTTCATGCAAAAAAGTGCCCAAAGTTAGATTTTTCTTTAATAACCACCTTCCTGCCTGATATCGATGAGGCAATAATTTACGTTTAAATCAAAAAATTAAAAAATACTAGCTGCTAGTGCACCTGCAGTGGCAAGAGGCTTGAAACAGCTCGCAACTAGCTATTGAAAAGCTACACACAGTCAAGAGTGTGACAGACAAGGCTTTCACGAGACAATGTGTCTGCATCAACAATGATCTCTCCTTACAATCTATCCACAGATTTCACCTCCTGAATCTTTCACGGTATACCTGCTCAGCTCTGACTGCGACTGGGTTAAAAGACTAAAAGCACTTGTTTATTTCTACCTCCACTATATCAGTTTTTCTGAATGGGAGATTACTTTCTTCGTTTTGGCTTTTGTGTCTCCTTGATCTCACCTCTATAAAATGGTGAAGTGAGCCTCCTGTCTATTGAGGTAAATCCCCCTTCTATAGCAGCGGCTCCCGGAGGCTAAATCCCGGGGACTTCTCTTGTGTTTTGTCAGTGTGCGTTGCCAGGTTTGGGGATGGGTGACAGTGTGATGGATGGCAGCAGGGCAAATCCACTCCTCTAATGAGCTTATGAATAAATATATATATCTAGTCTCATAGCGCTGCTGTGTAGACGCATATGGCCGTGAAATAGATATTTGTTAACGTGCTCTGGTTGCGAAGGTGTGACTATTTAATATGCATGTGTCTCTTGTACATGTATGTAAAACGTGAGATTAGAGTGAGAGAGGAAGGGGGAGGGGGTGCAGAGAGGTGGGTGACAGTAAGTAAGCTAAGGGACAATGTAAAAATAAAGCGATGATCCCTATACTATATAAGATTGTCACACACACACACACACACACACACACACACACACACACACACACACACACACACACACACACACACACACACACACACACACACACACACACACACACACACACACACACACACACACACACACACACACACACACACACACACACACACACTTAAGTGAAATCATCATATGAAAGGAAGAAGCCAAGTCAATATTGTGATTCAAATGCACGTACCCAGGCTGTTGTGCATATGAAAGACGGCCGCTTCTTTTCAACATCAAATTCCCGTCAGACACAAGACCTGCGTCTGTCAACAGATACATGACAAGATCTGAATATGAATTGGCAACTGGAATATGCGAAGCGCAAGTTCTCATTTGCCGTAGATTAGGGAACGATAAACAAGTGAAAGGAGACAAATCTATAGCGTGTGGAAGTATTGTCTATACCAGTGTCTCTGATACACACGACCCCAGGCAGCCACACAGACAAAGACACCGGCGCCCACACACAAACACGTTAACACACACACACACACACACACACACACACACACACACACACACACACACACAGAGCTGTAATGGGGGTGAAGACATACATACATTGCCCCGGCTGTTTGCAACCCTGCAAGCAGAGATTTACAGAAACCGAGCATGCGGCCCTGGTCACTATGGCAACAGCAGAGCAAAAAGAAAACGACGAGTCTTGTCAACGTTTTGCTAAGGTTTGGTGTGGGGGGGGGGGTTGACGGGGGGGAGGGGGGTTGACGCTGGGTGATTTTGCAGGCACAGAAAAAGCTTGAAGGTCTCAACACATTTGATCAAATGGCATTTTTTGTACGGACAACTCTCAACCACTTTACAGGACCAGGTCTGCCCTTGGTCAACTCAGTTCAACAGAGGCCCTGAACCTATTTGTGTGGTGGTTGTCCTTGTCTGCTTTCTTCTCAGCTGAAGTGGACTCTTTTCAGTGTATCTATAAACGTGACCATAGTAAAGAGGGCTTTTACACACGTTTGAGGTCCTATGTATGGAAAAAAACATTGAAAAATGTTTCAAGGAAGTCTTCAATTGAACCGATACATGTCAAATAATTTTGAAAAAAAATTATCAAATTATACATTATGAGAAATACTATGAAAAACAATGTAAAATAAACTGTGTTGGCTGATTTGCAACAATACCGTCAAAATCAATGTTTATATAAAAGAACGGCTTATAAATAGCTGACCACTATTGTAATATGACTACCATATAAAATATCAAACATTAATTGAAGGACAACATACTGTTCTACTATTTTTGACTAATACCTGACAAAACTCTTCACATGTGACTAAGAACAATTCAGAATCTACAAAAGCAACACATAAAATCTCAGACTGAACTGTTGGCAGTCAGGTTGCATTGTGGGTGATGTAGGCGCCACGTTTACACAAAGAAGAACTAAATGGTATAAAAAAAAGACAATTTCTCTGCTCCTGCTGCAGCTATTTGGAATATTATTTATGCATTTCTTGCTGTGACTGTTTATAATGACTCTGGCAATGTTGTTGACGTGAAATAATAAAATCAGTGTAGCGTTCCTTTAATACATTACAGCTAAATTAACCCAGATGTGGTGGGTAATTAATGTAGGCTGCCTTGATACTGAGAACTTTCGACATGTTGTTTAACATTAACTTCAGCAGCCTTAATGTTTGGCCCAGAGGGTAGTTCACAGTGTGCACACCGTGATCCCGCTAAGACAGAGAGACCACTGTGGAGTTGCTGTGTTTGTCTTGTTGACTTGTTGAACAACACAATGCCGACCAGATGTTGCCGTGCGCAACACAAGCGAACTGTTCAGTCACAGACGCAAAAAAACAATGGCCGCTGACAGTCCATTAGCTAAACTGCTTCTCTCTCTTTTATGTTTGTGTGCCAGTGTGTGTGTTTGTGTGTGTGTGTGTGTGTGTGTGTGTGTGTGTCTTTCATTACATCCTTTTGGGGGGATTAGTCGAGACAAGGTGAGGCACGGGCACCATTTTCAGAGCAAAAATTTTCCTGAGAACGCTCATTACCCGAGCTCTCCCTTTCGCCGAGAGAGCTGTTAATTCAACGTTTGACATATACCTCACATCGGCCAGAGAAAAGACAACCCATAGAACAAAATGTAATGAAATCAAAGCTACATCCACAAACTGGTGTAGATTTTGCCCAGGGTAGTATTCTAGGCTGTTTATTTCCATCAAAGTGTCTGAAAATCACATTGATTTTTCACAAGGCGGTAATCGGTATGCAGCCGTGGAACAAGAGTGGCGCGATTGGATTCTTTAAAAGACTTTGTTGAAAAGCAACTAGACAGAGGGAAGGGACATAGTTAGTAATCCTCACACAGGTCCTTTCAGATGGTTCTCAAGTTAACACTGAATTCGACTGACAAAACACAATGGGGCTTTTTTCCTAATCTGGGCCCAAAGTGCTATCGGAAATCAAAGCAATTGTTCTCAAAAGCACATTTTAGAGACTTTTTCGATAATGAATTTTTGACCTGCAACATTTTCTTTTGATGTATTGAATGTGCTGCTGTCAACTGAGCTTGCACCTTAATACTACTGTGTGTATCATTTCATTGTTCGTAATGGAACTTTATAACACTTCACTAAAAAGACTTATCAATTGTACTGCGTATAATACAAAGTCCTCCAGCTTGAGACTATTTAAAAAGTAGTTCAGCAGGGTATTTTTTTTTTTGTTATCAAATCTGGCCACACTGGACCATCTCTTTGCTCCGAGCAGCTTTATTTTTATCACACCATCTCTGGACTAAATCCCTGTTGTGTACGTCCTCCGTATGTCCATACTTGAGGCTTTCTGGGCAGCTGTCTACTTTAGCGAACAAAGCCCTAATTCCTGAAAGACCCATGACTCAGCTAGTAGAAGCACAGTACAGTAGCTACTGTTATAACACTGAGGGGTTAGGACACTGTTAACTTTGCTTTTTCGCATGGTGGTTTCTGCACTCTTTGGTGGCGAGTTGACACAGCGCTCTGACCGTGAACTTTTCACATACAATAACTCACCAGGGACACACACAGACACACACAGACACACACAGACACACACACACACACACACACACACAGGGGGAGGCCCTTCACGCCGAATGCCTGAGGACAACAGCGAAAGCCGTAGAACGCTGTCAAATACGATACCACCTTAAGAGAGCGAGAGTAGCGTAATTGCCAAGGACACACCACTTGATATATAGTGGACTAATAATAGCCAGGCTGCCTTGACCTCTGCCCCAGCTGGAGTACGGCTCCTTGTGGGGATATTTATAACCTCGCGGCTACGTTTAGCTTGAGGACCACACCCACGTCAATGAGAAAAATCATGACGAGATGGTTGATTCTGTGCCGTTACATAATAAAGGATTAGAGGATATGGGATTAATTACAACACTGGTCAATTTGTGATTCTATGGCTATATGGCTGCATCTTCATCTTCTGTCATACTAGTATAAATAAAAGGTCCAAAATGTACATCGAGGTGTTTATTTTAGTATTGTCTGTAATTGTCTGTATATTTCTCTGATAGAACCATCTTTAACGGCCAGTATCTCAACATTAGTATTTTCAATACCTGAATATTCTCAACTTCTAAACTAAAGCATTCACATCAACTAAACTTTCTATAGTCAATCTTTGCACTATTCTGAAGGTTATTACAGAAGGATTTGTTCATAAGTTGTTAGTTGTCTGATTTATGATACTTTTTCTTCCTTAAAACATGCAGAGAATGCATTTTAAGACATGTAGGCTACATTTAGTTCATCAAATAAAAAATAAGGCTGCAACCTAAATCTGTTCTGTAAAAATGTTTGATGTAAACTGGTAAAGTGTCATAAACATTTGACCCTCTTTACCTGCAGTTCATTCACCTTAAATCAAGACACTGATAGTCGATGAAAAGCATTGCATGACTCGTGATTTTGAAGGTTTCGATTAAGATGTTTCTGGTAATCCAGCACTATTTTAAGAATTACCAAAAGAAAATTATTTTTTCTTTTGGAAAATTAATAGCCCCAATCAACTGTTGCTCTTATGTAATCCCAACGACATAGTGAGCAGGCAGTTTGCAGCCACGCAGACCGATAGATATGATCCAGACAAATGCCTCATAGCGGTTGAACTCCCTCAAATGACTGAGCCAATAAGTTAACAGCAGACAGACAAGCGGGGTGAATGTTAATACAGAAGGCAGGGTGTCACTGTGTGGTCCTGTGCAGTGGCCTGTAAGGGCTTTTGACATGCATGGACAAACATACACACAGACACACACACACACACACACACACACACACACACACACACACAATAGCACACTTCTTTGCGGCCCTCTGTGAGTGTGTGTGTGTGTGTGTGTGTGTGTGTGTGTGTGTGTGTGTTCACAACAGAGAAATGTTTGCTCAGCTCTCCACTACCATCAGAGTTTGCAGGAGGAAGCAGTGAGGTGCTATATGTAACCCACTGCTCTGTTTTGTAAGCAAATCATTATCACCGCTATTTATAGCACACTGCGGGTTTCTCTTTTCCTCTCTAGTGTAGCATTTTTTGATTCCAGAAGGTATACGGCTAAATCTCCCAAATAAGATCAAAATGATGAGCAACAACCAGATAGTTCAGATAGACATAGTAACTTTATGTGTACGCCGCAGACTTTTGTTTTTAGCATTACAAATCAGAGGGATGAAATAATCAGTAACAACGCAATGTTTATGTGTTTAGAAGAGTAAAGTATCTTAATGGAAATGTATGAAACACTAGGGATTAAAGAGCAAAAACATAAAAGGCCTGGATGCAACATTATTCCAAATTAAAACGCAGAAGACGAAAAAATTGGATGGGCAGCCCTTGGCGGTTTACTGTGTGAAACAATGGGGATGTCTAATATATATATATAGCCTTATATCATCATTATATAACAGCATACGGGTAGGTGGTAGGTTATTTAAAGCTTATGTTAAAGCTGCAGCATTTGTTAAAATTCTAGCCACAGGAAACAGTCCATTCTATTGAGATAAATGTATAAAAATCCATATAAATTTGATGCTATAATTAAAATAGAAATGGACCCAGAATGGTTCCCTGAGGAACCCCAATGTCATTACCACAAATAAGTACGAAGAAAAACCAGACAACAACCCAAGACACCCAACCATTCTTCAGGGAGAATTGTCACGATCCACTTCGTCAAAAACTGTCAAAAGAACAGCCAACAACGATTCCCACCTGAATGACTTTTTCAAATTGGTGCGTTTGGGTTACTAACCAATCTAAAACCTTTTGTTATATGCTTCAGATGACGCAGGTGCATTGTTAGGAAAACCGGTTACTTTTTAAGTTTACCTGGGAATAGGGAGATTTTCAGATGGGCTTGTAATGGGTTTGCAAACAGAACCCATCTGTTATAGATTGTATTTCTTTAGCAGAGGGTCAATTGTAGCCCCTAAAAAAAGCTTTGAGGAACATTTGGGCAGGATGTTAACCTGGACACTGGGAGACGACTATGGTCAGAGTTGGATGACTTCATCTCGTTAATGGCGGCACTAACTGTGTCCTTTCTCATCATTATAAAAGATTGTAACTCTAGATCCCAAGGGAGTTGTTAAGAGAGTTTAGCAATATACTGGCTCCTTTCCATGACTAATTCAGATTCTACGCATTTGACAGTTTTTCACAATTTTCAAGTTTCAACGACTCCGGTATGCACTGACTGCAGCTCATAATTAGATTCCTCCTTTAACCTTTTGCAGCGAGAAGAAAAAAAAAGGACTGTGGTGTGTGGTGTCGTCAACGGTTGATTTATAGTGGGTGTCATGTACAGTACAGGCTGTGCCCACCGGCGTTAGAGTCACTGAGCTAGGCGGCTTTTGTAATCAGGATTGATTGTTGAAAGCGACCTGCAGCTCCATCAGAAATCTAGACGCCATACTGTCACTGAATGGTGCACGTAGCCCACGAGACACTGGTTAGCCAATTTCGAGAGCATTTTTTCTAGAAGTCCAGTTATATTTTTCAATGTGTGTGTGACCTTAAGAGATGCATAAAAACTCCACTAAAAAGAGTTGGATTTTAGATAACCCGTCATATTTATTCTATAACTTGTCTTGTCCTCATATGCCATTTTTCTGACATTGCTGAAATTGAGCAATTATATGAATCAATAGCACTCTGAACCACAGTAGAGTATAGAAGGTTTTTTTATCTGGATGATTTCAGGTAAGTGGGCCTCATCAATTGGAGAAGCCGGCAATTCAAGAAGCCAGACTGAAGCGGACATGACTTGTGAATAAAAATGAGCTCAAAGGCACTGCCATAGACTGCCAAGATGCTAGGAGAAAGAGAGAGAGAGGAGAATAACCTTGGGGATATACTGTGTCAGCCACGTCCCCAGCCATACTGTGTCATTCTATAACTCATAAACAAGACTGCCAGTTCAGGGGCTATTTTTAGATTTTTCTTGTAATAAAACGTCTAGAGAGGAAAAAAGGATATATAATACAGAAAAGGCTTGTGTCATAAGCATGGATGGATGCTGCATTTCACCACTCTTCCAGAATCATCTATGTAATCCTATGAGGGATCCCAAGACCCTGGACACATTCCTACACATTGGACACAATCACCATGACTATTAAAGGGGGAGTCAGCAACTCTTGAGAATGCCTGTCGTCAAAATCACTTTTTTGTCAAAATCAGTGAATATCTCCTCACGATCCGCTACCTGTCTGTACACTGAAGAAAACAAATCCAATGTTTATACACAGCATAGGCTCTGTGAATGGGCAAGTTGCTAGCCGCCTTTGTTCACATACCCTTTGTTTACATAGCCATTTACAGATCCTAAACTGTGTATTAACACCAGAATTTCTTTTGGCGCAAACAAAGGACTGGACAGGTAACAGATCATTAGGAGATATTCACTGATTTTGACAAAAAAAAAGTGGATTTTTTTTTTTACAAAAAGCATTCTCCAGAATCACTGACTCCACCTTCATCCACCTTGAAATAGATGTTCTTAGTGTCATCTAGCTGCAATGAATGCCAGCTGACAAGGTAAAGCCCATCACAACACTCTCCAGGTGGCGATGCTAAGTGGTGTGAAAAACTGGCTTGCGGGCGCCTCATCACAAGCCATTCACCTGAGACTATAGGCATGGAGCAGATGCTGATGAGGGTGCTTGTGTGTTGCTGGCAGACACTGTTATTGAGACATTTTGTTCTGTTCACACACACACACACCAGCTCGTAAGGTTCCCCGGGGACTAAACAGGAAGGCAGGGGAGGCAAGGCCCGCAGCACTGGAACCAAAACGAGGAACTATATCCCCCATTCCCAGGCATATGATAGGGTGATTCTGGTACATAATAACAAGCTGTTAATGCTGCCTCTGCTGCTGCTGTATGGTGAGGTAGGGCGGGAGTAACTATTCCCCCCATATCAACTTCAAAACCATTTACGCAACCATATGCTAGATATGATGCTCTCTGCAAGGAAAAAGTGAGACACGCACAACAAGTACAAGCACCATTAGCCGCCCACAGCTTGTGCTTAGACACTCTAACACACACACACACACACACTCTAACACACACACACACAGACACACACACACACACAGACACACACACACACACATAAGAGACAATTGAATGCTCACCCACGCTGACGCATGAAACAGAGGATCTCGCCACAAAAAAAAAAAGCACGCAAAAAAAAGAACACTTACATTAAGGCACTCGGGTTGATTCACAGGTCCTCGAGCCTACGATGTCATTAGAGCTCAAGCACTTTTGACGAATGCATCATTACAATGCATGGAGAGAAATTCACTTTTTCTTGCGCTCCTCCAATTAATAACACCCCCAAATATCTGCACAAACCAACGTCATTTCGAAACCAGTGACCAACACACACACACACACACACACACACAGCTGTAAAGACCATAGATCGGACAGAGAGAGACCTATAAGTCTCTGGCCGAGTTAAAGGTGGAGCAGCAGGTGAAAGGGGAGAGGGGTTGGGTGAGATATGGAGGGAATGGAAGAGGCTTAAAAAACGGAGGGTGTGGCAGCGCTCACCATTCTCAAACCAGATCTGGCATTCCTGAAGGCTGGAGTACGCAGGCACCAGCTGCCCTCCCACTTGCCCCTCCAGCGACGCGAGCACTCCTTCGTCCCCGAGCGATGACCAGCTCATCAAAAAACAAACAACAAAATATAGAGAAGAAAAGAAAACGGAAAAAAAAAAAATAGTAGAAGAAATATATACACCTGCAGTGGAGCAGGGAGGGTGGACAAGTGGAGAGGTAGAGAATCTCTCTCTCTCTCTCTCTCTCTGTCTGTCTTAGACCAGAAATGTCCACAGGTTTCAGTGCCGATGCTGCCCGCTCAATTCAGTCGCAGTAACTGATACAGCGCCAGGCAGATATGGCAGTGACGGGAGGGAGGAGTGAGAGGGGGAGAAGGAGGAGGAGAGAGAGAGAGAGAGAGAGAGAGAGGATAAGGGAAGTAGGATGGAAGAACGCAGCAGTCACTGTGTCACCGGGGGACACAGAGGTGACACCTTAGCTATGGCAGCAGCAGCAGCACCCAGGGGCTAGCAGGTGAATGGAAACCCTTCGCCCACTATGAAATAAATCAAAAAATGAAATAGGCAAATCAACACTATAGGGAAGGTGTTCTTTTTGGTTCTTGTGAGAAGCCGGAAAGGGATAGTGAGTGAGAGAGAGAGAGCGCCTCATTCGTTCGCACCAGCTCCGTGACTGCATTAGCGCTTAGCGTGTTATGTATAGATGTGGGAGGCGCGCGCTTACACGCACACACACACACACACACACACAGACACACACACACACACACACACACACACACACACACTCTCTCTACAGGAACAGGAGCACCCAGGTCTCCAACAGATGAATGGTGCAGTGCTGCTGTTGTCATGGCAACCGCAGTGCAAAAAAAAAGGAGGGGGAGGAAAAAAAGGGTGGGTATTGAGGGAGGCAAGAAAAATGGCATGAAAAAAAGAATTAGGGGAAGGAGGAGGGTATTATTAAAGGGACACAGTTTTTTTGCGGGTGGTTGACAGAGCTTCGGGGACATATCAGATCACAAGATGAGTAAAAAAAAAACGAAACAAGGCTTTCAATAAAACCGACTTCCAATTTCCTCCTGGGCTCACTCACCCCCCGTGTCTGTCCTTGTTTTACCCTTGAACACTGTATTTGCACAGCTGCAGCCATGTTTTTTACGGCTATTTTAGGGGGTTCAAAACCCCCACAGGAGCCCAGAGTTTATTGTGCGCCGCCTTAAGAATTTTGCCGGGACTTTTATATCCGTTACACTGTTTTCCTAAGTCGTTGCTATTAATCTCCCCCCCACCCGTCACACTCATTTCCCTACACACCATTTTACAGCACGTTGCCAACAAGCCTTAAAGTTTTTGAGTGTCTGGGTTATTTGCACTAAGAGTCCTGGGCCCTTACATTGTAAAAACCTGGGACCATCCCCACCATTAAAACACTGTAGACAATGATTTATTTTAAAAAAAAAAAATGTATGGGGTGAAAAATATCTGTATATTAGCATCTGTGGCAGGATATAAGTGATGTGCATTATAGGATTTTTGTCAACAACAAATGCACAACCCTAATCCACAGTGGGGGTGTATGATCACGTGCCGGGCTTTAACTGTAAGGCGCTATTATCATTCAAATGAGCACAGATACCGGCTCGCTCCAGGAGGTTTTATAAAAGGAGAAAAAAGAGAAGAGAAGCATCAGTAAACAAACATCTTTAACCTAGACATTGTTTCCTGTAATCAAAAGGGAAAAAATAACTTAATTTGAAGAGATGTGTTAAGATCTTAAATGTTCCTTTTAAGGCAAACTAGAAAATGTGTGTTGTCTTCAAATAATACATCTAGCTCCTTTCATGTTTATGAAACAAAGCTTGGTTTGAATTATGTGTTGTTTTGTCATCGCAAATATGCCTAGTTTATCATCTTTATGTCTTTGTCTTGTATTTACCTGACAGAGATGATGGCAGTTTACTTTCTTTTTTAACACAAGCTGCAACAAATAGCAGACAGTTATTGTTACAGATTTCCAGTGACACACACCTTCCAAAAGATCTGATACATACGCGTAATAAAGAAAAATGCACCTTTGTGGTTGATAACTCATTGCTCAAACATGCTAACTATTCAGCCAACGACATAAACATGACAAGAATTTCTGTCAAGGCACTTATTCCAACTTGTTTTTTAGTGCAGCTCCTGAAGGCATCATACTTCCATCTCAATTACCGTACTACTTCCCTACACTTAACTCTTTTTTTTTTTTTATGTTTTTTTTTTGCAGCTGAAAATGTCACTGTTGCTTTCAAAGGAACAACGTATGTGGAGGTTCCCTGGTAGCTGGGACGGTTGAGGCAAGAAAAATAATGATAATAATTTAAGCGCCGTATTTCTCTCAAGGTGGAATGCTGGTTAAGGAGGCGTGGTGATTGAGACATCCCGAATGTCAGTGTTCATTTAAAATACGCCAGATGCCATATAAATAGCCAGGTAGACTCAAGGGGCGTGGAGGGAGAGAGGGAGAGAGGGGAGAGAGAGAGAGAGAGAGAGAGAGAGAGAGAGAGAGAGAGAGAGAGAGAGAGAGAGGTCCCAAAATGTCAGCCTTTGTTTCAAAAACTACCCCGAGGGGATAGGATATGATAAAATGTTGAAGGCACGCGGCACTGCAGGTTAGTGTTCCATTACATCATGACAAGAAGCAGTTTAAAGCGGTGACATCACCAGCCTTAATTCAGCTGGCAGCCAAAGTCACTTTGCAGGTAAAGATTTGACATACAAAATGATTCATTGTAGTTCAAATAAAACTACCTCATAGCATATAAAGAAGTTCAAGTGGACCAGCTGAAACCCTGACTGAACAGGTGTCCGACTGTACATTAGGGAGTACATTAGCCTTGCCCCATCTACTCATCACGTAATGATACCCTGCATTCCCCACATTCCTTTTGAAAATCCCCTAAAACAAATTGTGCCTGGACATAAGTTACAGCTATGGGGCTTTAGACAGAATGAAACTGCATTAAATTCCATTGTATCTGTGCAATAAAATATCCCAGAAAAGTCATCCCATTAACTCTATGAAGACAGGTACAAAATTAAAACAATGACACAGGTGCAGGGTTCATCATGAGTACACTAATTTAACAGAGCTCCACTGTTTTCATATGGACCTTTTACGGACACCCACACACACACACACACACACACAAGACCTACACGCTGACTCAGCAGTTTTTCAGCACACTGTCTACACAACATCACATGACCACTTAGAAGTTCGCTAAACTGTAGTAGCATTGCCTCTCATCCGCACATCACTCTATTTAACTGCAAGCATCACTGAGACAATTGATTTTAGACATACTCATATCGCTGCGTTAATTGCAGCAAGAGTGGGAGAAAAAAAAAACGAGGTGGTACCATTGAATCAAGCCTATTCTCGTTTTTTTTTCATTTTTTTTTTTAAAGGCCAGATGCAATTTTCCACCTTTATGTTCCGATCCATTGGAGAGAGGCAGTAATTGTATTGATTGCCGCCATTAATTAGGAGGAAACGCAGTGCAATCTGGGTGAGCGATGTTGAAATAATTCTCTTTAAATGTTACTGAGTGGAGCGTGGAGGCCGCCGATCAATCAACCGTAGGGCAGCGTCTCCGGGGCCGGGCGTGACACTTGAGTGAAGTGTTTATTAGAGGAACAAATAAGCAATCAGTTAAAACAACTCATACACAATGGGGCCAGTGAGATATCGCTGCCAGAGTGAGGGATCACTGCCACTCATCGTCTTAAAAGCTATAGTGCGTAACTTCTATTGTCCCAATGAAGAATTCTATATAATAGTATTTACAACAACATTGTCGGCGCATTTACATGAGGTAAGCCTTTGGTGATCGTGCATGGATTTTATATCTTCAGCTATACGTTCAGTTTTTTTTTTTTTTATTAGCAGTAGAATCAACAACTGAAACATTTCTTGGCCGCTTCTTCTTGGGATTTTTCTGAGCTCCCGCGCCAGTGTCATGGGGTGACACCAGTTTGTAAACGCAGCCGTACTGAGAAATACAGAGAGAGTTTTGTGGAGCTGATATTGGCTCAATCAGCTTTATGTCAATACGTTTGGCGATGGCTTGAATGTAACCGGCATTCATTTTAGATGAAAAAGTTTCGCACAAGAGCCGACTAAAAATAGCCAACGTGAAGACGGATGCCGCCATCTGTAAAACATGCATGACTATGAAGGAATGCTGCATTTTCTAGAGTGAACCCCGCTGGTGAAGACATGTGTTTTCAAGGAGTGCACAGCAGGAGAGAGGGAAAAAAAGAATCCCAGATATTGTGTAATTGCTTTCATCTAAAAATGTGTTTGCAAAGTGAACATTTTCCGTGCAATTATGTCAAATCGTAACAGTTACAAAGACAATCAAGGCCCAGTGTTGGCATAACATCTTAGACAAAGTGAGGCTCAGATGTACAAACTCTCCAGTAAAAGGTGTATTTTGGTGTCATGTAGAGTGGTGTAAGTTCTAGATTGCAGGGTAACTTCCACGTTCGGAAAATGTACACAAGCTACAGTGGCCTTCAAAGACAAGAAGCTACAGTTACTAAAGATGGCATCATCCACCACTGCTGAGATGAAGATGTATTCAGTTATTTATTATATAGTAAAACTTCCGTCTTTCAACAGGTGCATTTTCCGGCCGACACCCACAATATATAAAAACGTAGTGCGTGAATAAAAACTAACTTACTTTTCATATTTTTGGGTAGAAAACCTGACACCGCAGCCAAAATAAATGGTCGTATTTGCAGATACATTGAATCTGTTTTTTTTTATATTATTTAAAGATGCTCCGAGGAACTTTCAGTTTGTGTTCATTCTAGCACCTCCTTTGGACAAAATCGGTTGTGTTTTTACAGTGCCAGCTGTAGTTCCTGGGCACGTACCCATGACAAAGGCATAAAGAAAAACCATATAAAAACAGTATTCTTTGCACTTATGGTCTCGTTTGCTGTTATATGTCATTTATGATAATCAGAGGAATCATGAGACTGTTTCACACATATTTAAAAGGTCCTCGTAACACCTTTAATGTCCATTGAAAACCAATGTTCCCTACTTGTGATCCCACCAACAACAACAACCAAAAAAATTATTGTGAAATGAGTGCAGTATTGCCAGGGCGGTGCATGGTATCCCGTGGCCCTCACCAGCCTGCTTCACAAGCTGCTGACCCCCGGAGCATGTGAGGGCCCCCTCGAGAGGCTGCAGGCAGGCGGCCGTCGATTAAATCACAAACTCAATGATTCTCTAAAAAGGTCAACGCTTTCATGGCGTTTTTTCAATGCGCTATCAGAGGGCCTTGAGGTCTGAATAACTCAAGCCCCTCACCGACACACTAGCACCACTCGCTGGCTGCCTAAAAACCAATCAGGGGCTCTACACAGGAGGGCGGGGGCGAGGGGAGAGAGAGACAGAGAGAGAGAGAGAGAGAGAGAGAGAGAGAGAGTGTGTGAGAGATAGTGAGAGTGAGAGTGAGAGAGAGAGAGAGAGAGAGAGAAAGAGAGAGTGAGAGAGAGAGAGAGAGAGAGAAAGAGAGAAAGAGAGACCACCACAGGGAGATCAAAGTACTGCAGCCTTGAGGACCTGCTGCTATTTGCTCTCTAATGTTGCTCTTCTGCCACCTCTGGCCTCTGTTGCCAACACACATACAAATGCACAAACAATCATACACACACACACACACACACACACACACACACACACACACCCTGTCAAGCTGTGCGGGAAGTGGTGCTGAGTTGAATTAATTAAAGGGTGAGAAAAGCCGGGGTTGGTCGAGGCCTGGTGCAATCTGCTGCTCAGTGCCACTTGAGAGCAGCAGACACAGGGGCACTGGAGGGCTTTGACCATGATGATGCTGCTGTCATAGAGTCAGACAGACAGACAGACAGACAGACAGACAGACAGACAGACAGACAGACAGACAGACAGACAGACAGACAGACAGACAGAGCTTGTTGTTTTATACGTGAAATGTCACATCAGCGTGTGATATGATGACATAATGCTTGAGGGGGGAGGTTGGCATATACAGTAAGGGAGCCTCTTCACCTTTTATGACCTACAGATACCAGTCCTATGAGGCCACACCGGCTCAACACAATCATAATTGTATGGCAAAAACTAAAATTCTGAGCTTTTTTGTACAACAGACAGCAATATCACACACTAGAGTGCACCTGACTGGCATAATATAACAAGCCAGCTGACGACAGGTGTGACGATACTGCAGGTAAGAGACCAATCCCTACGTCAGGCTTGGACGTGCACCACACATCAGTGTGCTTCAGTTAAACAGCATTCTCCTCTCTGACTGACATTAAGAAACACACACACACACACACACACACACACACACACACACACACACACACACACACACACACACACACACACACACACACACACACACACACACACACACACACACACACACACACACACACACACACACACACACACACACACACACACACACACACACACACACACACACACAATACTTGCTGATGCTCTAGAAATTGAATTTGTTTCAAGCAGCTGAAAGTGCAGACATCAACTTAGTCCTAAAACATTTAGTAAACAACAAATATGGCTTCATTAACAGCAAAGAAGCAAGCTAGAAAAAGTTAATATCAAATCCTGATCCCCCTCAAAACAGAGCCTCTTATGGATCATATTACGTGCACGCGCGCACACACACACACACACACACACACACACACTAACAGAGCCCATTATATCAGTGTGGCACAACCACTTAACGACTGAAAGAAAACCAGTTTTTGGCGTATTTCCCCTTTAAAAGCCCACAGTTTGGACGACCAAGGAGAGACTATAAATCATTCTGTGTGATGTAAAAAAATAAAACACAGTTCCCCCCAATGGCAGATTAGAAAATGGTTAACGATCTGGTGTATCTGAGAGGCTGGTGCACCCTAGTGGTGACTGAATCAAGCTTTTCAACTCCCTCACACCCACACTCACTCACTTCTTCCGTGCGGAGGCTGCTGCACTGAAATTGGCTGCAAACCGCAATGTCAATAATGTATTTCATATAATGCAATCTGAAATCCAACACAGCAGCAGCAGCAGTAAAGTAAAGCCTGGGATGTCCACGGATGCCTTATGTACAAGACCACAAGCTTCCCCCCTTAATAACATGACACAGACTCATAATCAAGTTAAATGGAGAGACAGAGAGAGAGAGAACGAGAAAGAGGGATTTGTGTGTGTGTGTGTGTGTGTGTGTGTGTGTGTGTGTGTGTGTGTGTGTGTGTGTGTGTGTGTGTGTGTGTGTGTGTGTGTGTGTGTGTGTGTGTGTGTGTGTGTGTGTGTGTGTGTGTGTGTGTGTGTGTGTGTGTGTGTGTGCAGTTCCCACATTCCCTGAATGTCAGAGATGAGTGTGGAGAGGAAAACGATTAGTGGTGTGAGAGATGGATGGCGATAGAAGCAGAGCAGAGCTGACCACGGCCTCACAGCCCATCAGCTGTTTCTCGGCTCCGTCAATTAGATGAAAAGGACTTTGGTGATTAGGAGACATTACAGGAGATAGCAGTGTGTTTGCCGCAGCCAGCCAGGCCTTAGTTTGCTGTATGTTTCCAAGCCACAATTAGCGGGTCAGTCATTACAGCTTATCTAAAAAGCATCAGAGTGAGGCGCCACACCACTCCCTCTTCACTTTGTCTCATATAAAATGTGCGTTGATCACCAATGTGTGACTCGGAGATTAGTTACCCTGCCTATAGTGAAAGGGTTAAGGGAGGCTGTGTGTGTGTGTGTGTGTGTGTGTGTGTGTGTGTGTGTGTGTGTGTGTGTGTGTGTGTGCGCGCGTGCACGCTTAATCTAATGAGTCTTAGAGGGAGGACAGCTACAGGCAAGATTGTGCATAGTATACAAGACAAATTTGAACCACATTTATTCAGCCCACATCTGTGTTGTTGGCTGTGGGATTTCTATGTGACAACACCGCTCAAACTAAATTCAATTGGTTACACTATGCATGGGTCTGCTATAGTGTATTTACCATGGACAGAGTGTATATAGTGTATTTACCTGTGAGCTTCTTGACGGGCTGCAGCCTCACACTGATGGTCTGGTGTGTGAGTAGTGGGGAGGAGGGCAGCGAGCGCGACACGCCCTCCATCATGCGAATGTGCTGCATGCCCTCAGTCATGTGGGACAGGGGCACGGCGTAGTCTCCCTCAAAGGCACAGTCACTGTCTATGCTGCCACCTGCAGGAAGGGAGGGGACAGGAGAGGAATAGTCTGAGAGAGAGGCTTTTTCTCTACATTAGATAGAAATACATTAGGGTTGGATGAATAACAGTCAGTTTTAGCAAAGGAAGAAACAGCAGCATGTTTGGCATTTTGCTTGATAATAAACAATTGATTGATTATCTACACAATTAACTGTCGATCGACTAATTATTCTAGAACGTAGGCCACTGAGTTGGACTGCATTGAGCCTCATACAGACATGCACCCCTTTCTGAGTAATATTCTGGCATTTCCCTGGGAAGGGGTCATAGGTGAATGAAAGCCAGAATCCTCTTTTCCGGCAGATCTACTTCGAAAATGTCTCACCTCAAGACCTAGTAACATTCCCTAACCCGGGAAGATGCCGGGAAAGGCTGTGTTGTGAATGTAAACTGGATTCGACTGGTGTTTCTCTTTGTTAACCACTGTAGAAAGTCTATGACAGTTTATTCTGACGTCACCTCAGCCTGATCCCTGGATTCTGATATCTCATCTGTGACGCGGCAGTATCTATCGAGCGCAGCCAGAATTGGCGTGACCCAGAAGAGGGAACAGCCCTGAAGGCAACACGTGCAGTTTACAGTCGTGTTGTAAACTACAGCCTGCCTGACTGACTGACTGACCCTCCGTTAGCTCCACGGTTACACAAATAACCTAACCATCTTCATATAATAAAAGGGAGGATTTTCTAAACCATCTGAGATGTGTTTAAACAAAAGCTAAAAAAAGAGCACAGTCATGACCATGAGAAAGCGTTTTTGTTTGGGGAAAAAAACGAAAAAATCTTGCACAATGAGCAGTAATTACAGACTGAGCACACTTAGCCGCTCTATACCCAGCCATTTTCCTCTCTTGCTTCTAAAACCACAAATTATGATAACTTAGGGCGTCTTTTTTTTTTCTTTTCTTTACCAAACAACACACACACACACACACACACACACACACACACACACACACACACACACACACACACACACACACACACACACACACACACACACACACACACACACACACACACACACACACACACACACACACACACACACACACACACACACACACACACACACACACACACACACACACACACACACACAGGTTGGGTAGTAATACGGTAAAATCGTTTAAAAAAATTGTCATTGTGTATGGCATCTCTTAGATATAAGAATGCAGCTTGAATTACTTCCCACGCACTCACTTGGTAAGTTTATTTCGTTTCGAACGTAGGTTGTATTGAGTTACATTGTGATGTGTTCGAGCGCTGTTCAGTAAAAATGAGTATAAGGCGTAGGTAACTGCATCGTGATAAGTTCAATGTCATCTTGTAAAATGTAGTGTTAGTTGAGAAACTAAAACAAACAGGCTACAGTTGAAGTAGAAATGCATATTAATAGATGGTAATTCTATGAACTGGGGTATGATTTGGGAAAATGTTTAATAGTATCAAAAATTGGATTCTGCCCAACCCTAACACACACACACACACACACACACACACACACACACACACACACACACACACACACACACACACACACACACACACACACACACACACACACACACACACACACACACACACACACACACACACACACACACACACACACACACACACACACACACACACACACACACACACACACACATTCACCCTGTGAACCAAAAACCATCCAAGCTGTCTGTAAAAACAACATCCATTTTGCGAATCAGTTCCGGCTCGGACTGCCCTGTTCCCTATAGACGGAGATGGACAAACCGAGCGGTCAAACAGCGGTCTCGCTTCAGATAGCAGCCGCCACACTGAGACATGGAGCCATTATCAGACACTAGGACGTCCCAGAGGAAGCGTGTAGGACGGTTAGGATAGGGTCAGAGAGGGTGTTGTAAAGCAAGCATGCTGGTGTAAAAACACTGGAACAAATGCAAACACACACACACACACACACACACACACGACCCTGGCAGCAGCTATTCTCTGGGGAATGGTCACAGCGAAAGCAAAATCAACAGCCAAAGCAGCATGAAAATTATCCCTTTATGTCTGCAGAGCCTGCATGGTGTGAATACCAACGAGGAATCTGGTATTCTGGTAGCAGTTGTCAAGATTCAACTAAATGCTTTAATGTGTTTTACTATTGAGTGAAAACGCACAATTTTTACTACTATTATCAAATTACTCTTCACTGAGGTAGAGAATGTAGCATTTCACATTCAAATAATCCTCCTATAATTAGAGAGTGACACTAAATGTGGCTAAATGAAGCACTTCTTGGTACTTAAACTCAAACACTTTGTGAATAGTTTTTTCTGAACGGCCTCATGAAAAAATAGTGATATTCTGAAGTGGAACATTCAAAACGGTGCGATTGAGGGCAAAGATGGAAGTCACTTTGAAAGTGAAAATTGGTGGTGTTTTATTTTAGATTGTTGACATGTTTAAGAGGCCACTCCATGCCTCAAAATAAACACATAAACACCTACTTATGTTTCCGCTCAAAACAGACAAAACGAAGGGAAGAAAAAGGAAAATTACAGTATGTATACCAGAAAACATTCTCCGCCTAGCACTGACATTTCATTTTGATGATAAAACATCTCACTTTTGCACAAAGGCCTATCCCGCCGAGAAGTAAACTCAGATTTACAGGCAAAACTTACAAGAATATAAATTTCATACACAGTTCCCTCCCCTGTAACTATAACTTCATCTCCCTTGGTCGTAAAGTTTTCTTGCTATAAAAAGTTGAATGAAATACAGCATGGCAAACAAGGCCTCCACTGGTGTCTGCTGCCGAGAACATTAAGGGAGTAGAATTGGGGAGTCTGGGAAGAGACCGCTGCCGAGTGCCGAGAGACAAATATTACAGGAAATGATGAAGGTAAAGGTCTGAAAAACAGCTCACACTCTGTTCCTCATGCAACCCGGCTACTCATTCACTCACATAATGCACTTTGGGAGCAGCTCTGCACACTCCATTACAATATAAGACAAACTCTTGACTAGGGCTGTACTTTATATCGAAAAATTGTGTCGTTATTGCGATATCAACACCCCTTGCATGTCAATATATTTGGCCAATCAGATGCAGCCTACCAGAAAATGTTGTAAAGGGGGGGGGGGGGGAGGGGGTGAAGAGGTTTGCTTAAGTGATGATTAATGATAATGCCATGTTGTTCCAATGGAAATATTATATAATTTATTAAATATTAAAAATAATATAAATTATGACAAAACATTTTTTGACAAGTACTGTTCTCCAGAATCACTGACTCCACCTTTAACACTGTATATTATGCATTTGTTCATTTATTTAGTGATGTCGTCATTGCAATATCCAACAATGTTATCCCATATCGCAAGTTGACCTTTTCATATCATGCAGCCCTACTTTTCACATGTGATTATTCATAAAAAAAAAAAAAAACATCAAAACAAAGGGAGTTATCTGGTACATTTTTCTTACCTTGGCCGCCGTGGCTGAGGTGCGGGTCTAGACCGGGCGAGCGTGGGTCTGCCAGGTCCTCGCTGCCTCCATCTGAGCAGAAAGAGAAAGAGAGAGAGAGGGAGTGAGCTCTCTGGTGCAGCTGGCGGTAGCGCTGGTGGTTGTGGTGTCTGCACAGCGGCATTGAGTGGCAGCCCGTCAACAGGGCCGCGTCCTCCTCTCCTACCAGCCAGGTGTGGGAGCGTAGGACCCCCATCACACTGCTCACACACAGCCCCTCCACACCCTTCCTCCTGGGGCTCAAACGACCCCTCACGGTGGCAAATGGCGACCGCACGGACACCCTCCACTTTTTACGTCTCCCCATGCTTCTAGACCAAACAATCGGTGAGGTGATAGCTACTTAAAGGCCTGCCCAAGCAGATAACCAGATAGTTTACATTGTAGCCATTGTTGCATGCACACAGAGAGTCAAGCTCACTGAGTACTGTGCGCCGGTTCAACCAGCGAGAAAGTTTGCAGTGAAAACAGTGGGCGTGTCCCCCAGGATAGATCCACATACGGTTAATGATATGAGAATCAATTACGCCCAAGGGAGCAGGGCAGGCAGGCGGAATTAGCCACAGTGGATGGAGCAGAAGAGAGGGGTGTGTGTGTGTGTGTGTGTGTGTGTGTGTGTGTGTGTGTGTGTGTGTGTGTGTGTGTGTGTGTGTGTGTGTGTGTGTGTGTGTGTGTGTGTGTGTGAGTGTGTGTATGTGTGTGTGTGTGTGTGTGTGTGTGTGTGTGCGTGTGTGGGCAGCAGGGATTGTTTTCTAATCCCGTTCAAGTGCGGATGGATCTACTGTGAGGCGCGACAGGCCAGCAAAGGAGGCTTCCAACAACTGATTGATACTCAGGATATAGTATAAACCCCACAGGAAATAACTGAAGGTATTATTTAAATCTGACATTATAATGTATGAAAACCAAGTCCAGGCTAATGGATTTTTCCCAAGTGTAGATAGATCAAAGATTGTTGCATTAAGTGGAAAGACAATGTTTTCTTTTCTTCATCGTAAAAGGATTGTATATTTTGGCACGGCCTGCATTGTTGTGTTCTAATCGCAGAGCTCAGAAAGCCCAAACAAATACTCTGGTGTTATCTCTCCCCATCGCAGATGAACAATGTGTGCGTGTGTGTGCGTGTGTGTGTGTGTGTGTGTGTGTGTGTGTGTGTGTGTGTGTGTGTGTGTGTGTGTGTGTGTGTGTGTGTGTGTGTGTGTGTGTGTGTGTGTGTGTGTGTGTGCATGAATGCGTGTGTGTATGCCTATAGCTAGCCACACACAGCATGCAGGCTAGATCGGCTTGCTGGTGGAAAGATCAAGCTTGTCGATGGACGGATAGAATAAGCTGTGGGGCATGATGATGATTGTGTGAGAACTGGGCCAGGCCTGAGATTGACACTGATTGTGGAAGGCATGTCAGTCCGCTTGCAGAGATATTTTACAGCCGCTCGCTTTTCTCCTGACCTGAGCCACCAGGTCAACTAAAAACTTTTGAATTAATAGGTTGGCCATTAAAATGTGACGTTCTATGCAATCAAAACATATCCATTTAGAAAATATTTGGAGGATTTTAAGTAGTGTAACCTTTTTAGAAATTGGGTTAACAGACAAAACAATAAAAAAATTAGCTCTTGTTTTGACTTTCCCACCTTCCATTTCTTGCGTGTTACACAGACAAATCCAACCAGAAATAGCTCTCTGGTAGCTCTCACCTCATGTACCTGATGAGCTGTATCGCCTTGTAAAAATCAATGCTGTTACAAATCGATGCTGGCTTTGAAAAATAATGTGCTCCAGCTAAGAGCAACACAGCGAACCATGACAACATACTACACGCACACACATGCAAACACGTCTAACGAGTGTGACGGTTGCGAAGCGGAAAGGCTCAGTGATACACACAGTAATAGATTTTGCACACACTTGCTCCTGCAGCGTATCTGATTAGCACCTTGGGGGTGACGCTTCAAACAGCCTGCGTGTCAATCGGACGAGTTCAGTAGCTGGAAATGTCACAACCGAAGCGTAAATAATTTAAATGAACGGCGGGCAATAAAAAGGTGTAGAATTAGTTACGATAGAATATAAAAAAATTATTGGGCCTTACGTCCTTCACATGTGTGCTTTTATTTTGAAAACTCAAACAGGACGTCTATACTCAATGAATAAATCCAGTGTTAATACTCAGCCTAGGCTCTGTAAACTGGTATGTAAACGAAGGGGGCCCACGGTAGCTAGCAACCAAGCCCCAACCTCAGCGATTTTTACCAGCATGCAATAAGGAAGTGACCACAACGAAAGTAACCAGGAAGTGCCACTGGGGGCTGGGAGCAGAAGACAGCCATCTCTCATTGACTCCAATGTTAAACATGCCGTTTTCACAGCATTATTAAACCTATTTACAGCCTGGGCCACGAAACCATTTTAGTCTGTATGTTTAGGTCATATCTCCATGACAACACTGAGGTGGGTGAATTGTTTTGGCCCTCGCTAGTTTTTATTCTTTTGGAGGTTAAAATGTATTGGCGCGATCTCTTGAGTGACATCTCTCCGCCCGTTGTCCCTCACTTTGCCTCGGAGGTGTACGTCAGCTATCTCCCTCCCCCTCACAAAATGGCGACGCGCACAAACCAGGATTATTGGATGCCGTGTGAATAACTGAGGTCAGCCCGGATGCTACATCCATATTATTTACTATATATGCTAGCAACATGCCCGTTTCACAGAGCTTAGGCTGTGTATTAACACTTTTTTTTTATCAGCGCACACCCAGTACAGACAGGTAGGGGATGATGAGAAGATATTCAATGATATTGACAAAAAAGTGATATTTGTCAAAATATCCAGAATCACTGACTCCACCTTTAAATCACTTTGTTAGCAAGGTTTTTGGACAAGTTCCACACATCACACAAGTGGCTTTACCCCTTTATACCAGCTTTCTTTCCCTCCACTACTTCTTTGTACGGCTTTTATTCGAGAAGAGAACGCCCCTATTCTGCCGTGCAGATTGCTTTTCTTGTTGCCAGTGATCGCGGTACAATGTCCCCGTCCCACAGATCAATGGCCCATTAAGCAGTGAACATGAAAGAGGAGGGACCTACGGTTGACAGAAGACAGGAGATTTTGGTTTTGTTCCAACCTACGGAGACAATCTGTGGACATCTTTCTACTTCCTCCTCCCTACACAACATCCTTCACCCTACTGGTGTCAACATTAAAGCCAGGATACAACTCAACACATATCAGCGCCCACGGTATCTGAATCAAAGTCTGGAGCGGACAATTTGCACTCTGTGACCACATCCTATTCAACTGGAAAATCAAAGCTCTCGGAAGGTATAAGAAAAAAAGCCCTAAGAAATAATGGTGCACTCTGTTGGTTGTTTATTTTTTATTTTTTCCAAGCTGTGAAGCCACGATGCTGTGTTATAGGATGTCAAAGGAGCAAGCCCAATTTCGCACATGGACAAAGAGTCATTACTGGGGAGAAGTCAGCGTGACACCCTGATAGTGATCCCCTTGAAGCATGGAGGACAACTGCGGCACAATCATTATCATCGTGTGCGTGCGTGTGTGTGTGTGTGTGTGTGTGTGTACGTGTGTGTGTGTGTGCGTGTGTGCGTGTGTGTGTGTGTGTGTGTGTGTGTGTGTGTGTGCGTGTGTGTGTGCGTGTGTCCACCACAGTGTTCAAAGTGACCTCTGCTACCAAAATGGTACTTCCCGTGAGGCTACTACCGTCCAAAAGGTGATTACCTTTAATTGTGGTCTTTTGTGTGATCTCCCTTGGCGAGAAAGAGGGACTTAAAGTGTTAATACAAAGCCTAGGCTCTGTAAACGGGTATGTTGCTTGGGTGGCCCCCTTTGTTTACATACCCTTTCTTTAACATCTTTTACAGAGCCTAAGCTGTGTATGAACACTGTTTTTTTCCAGCGCACACACAGTACGGACAGGTAGCGGATTGTGAGGATATATTCACAGATTTTGACAAAAGGTGATTTTGACAAGAAGCGTTCTCCAGAATCACTGACCTTTATAAGACAAGAGTATTTCAAAGACATCCCTAGTTACTCATGGGGGTTTTTGATCTTTACTACACGTCTAAAAAACTAATCTGGGAGGTGAGTGGGTGGAATAAACGGCGATTTGAAATGGATTATGTTCTTTTCTTCCTGTGACTGATAGATCACGTCACACACACAAAAGGAGAAACCGATAGACTTTGAAGTGCAATCGATTGCCCGACGTCCATTACTTGAACCTGCAAAACAGATGTAAAGAGGAAAAGTGGCCACCCTCGACTGAGCCATGTACCGGAGACACATCCAGGATATTAGGAGCTCAAAGAATTACATCCTTCAGCTAAATGACTTGGCTCAGTGACACAGCAGTGAGTCAGTGATTTGTTTTCGGCTCCTTTCTGCCTTATTTCTTACCTTCGCTGATTGCCACAGCGGGGCCCTAATGCTTCTGCTGTTGTTGTCTTGTTGTCAATCTCTTGATTCTAACCTCTAATTTAAAATGCCTGTAATTGCCCGTGTGACTTCCCCATGTCACGGCAGATTCCTCTCACCGTTCGTCAAAATAACATTCCGGGTTAACGTTAAAGCTACGGTGCGTAACTTTTTCATATCGATGAATGTCGGTAACATTCAAGCCATAGTCAAACGGGTTGACACAAAGTTGACTAAGCCTATCTGCTGCGCAATACTCTCTCTGTATTAACTCAGTATGGCAGCATTTACAAACAGAATCCATGTGTGACAACTGAAGGCTTACCTCAGGAAGATGCGCCAACAGTGCTGTTGTAACAGAAGTTACACACTATAGCTTTAAGTTAAGATAAGACAAACCTTATTGGCCCAAAGTAAATTTGTCTTGGGCAAAAAGTGCTGACAACAGTTGCATAAAAACAAATACATTAAATATCAATCAATCCGTAAAATAGATGAGACTTGGTTGAAAGGAGATTGCACAGGCCTTGACTATATTGCACGTGCTCTCATATGAAATAAATTACTCATAATACAATGGAATTGCACTATGGTTTAAATATGTAGAAAGGAAATGGAGGCATGCATTAGAGCAGACACAGAAATCCTTGTACTTAAAGCGTGACGTCTACGGAGACAGAATAATAACTAAGTGTGTATGTGTGTGTGTTTGTAAGTTTAGTGCAAGAAGTGCTACATTTCTGATTGAGTGCACACCATCTTTGCATTACCCTGCAAATCCTATTATACACTTCTTTCTCAAGAGAGCTAAGTGTCCCAAATCCCTATAAATCTAACGCAGCAACAGAGGGGATGATCGTGTGCGAGCGACGATAAATAAAACATGCTGACATTTATTCGGCGCACGCCATCCCACACACAAATAGAAAAGGGGGGAACGCGCGTACCATCTATCACGGGGCGTTGCCGGGGAGTGAGCTGATGTGGCAGGGGTAATAATTTAGAAAGAAAAGTTTGAAATTGGAAAAAAGGGAAAATGCCAAAGAGTGAATGAGTGCTGTTGTGTAGATTCCTGTTCAGAGTTTGAATCTGCGCTGCCATATTGCAACTTCTGATTTCTCTAGACAAAGAGGCTGGGATATGATATGACTGCTAATGTGCCTTTGAGCAGGGCACTTACAAAAAACACCAACTCAAGATCAATCAAGTTTTGTGATGTACAAAAGTTGTAGACAAGTATGTACGCAGCATGATGGCTTCAACGGATGATTATTTTGATGACATAGGCATTCTATCAAATGTTCAAAAATAATCAAATATCACAGCCCAAGGTGAGGGCTCATACTACATGTTTAAAACAGTCCAAAACCAAATTATATCCAAAATTCTTATAAGACAAAACTGAAAAAAACTCTCACATTTGAGAAGCTGAAATGAACTAATATTTGGCCCTTTTTACTTGACAAATGACTTCTGTATGTATTCACAGAATTGTTGCGTATAGAAGCTTCTGCCAATCCATAGATGGTCTGATCAATTAAACCAGTAATAGTTTCAGCGATATATGTGTGTCTCAAGTTGCGGATGAAAACATTTTGTCAACAGATATATCGACGACAACCGAAATCCCTGCTGTCGATCAACTAATCTTCCAACAGCTGTGTGTAAGTATGAGTTTGAGCTTTAGACAAACACTCTTTTACTCTGCTTTGCATTCATTTGGGCTGAATGGATTTATTAAGATTCACAACAAAGTGGAGCATCGTAATGAATCACAACAACACAGTGAGCCGCGTGAGAGCACAAGACATCTGCTCGCTTAGAAAAAACTTGGCGGACATCTTCATTATCATCGGCCCCCGGCTGTAAGCTAGCATAGAAATTCAAACTCCAGAGGGGAGACGCACGCACGCACACACACACACTCATCTATGAGAGAGCGTGTCAAGTGTGTTCTCTCCACCGCTGCACTGAGCCAGCGTTGGTCTACCACAGGAAGTCGAGGGCTCTGACATCTTGCCAGTGTAAAACAATAAGGAACCACTTTCATCCAAAACCACACATTGACCGCATGTCCACACACACACACACACACACACACACACACACACACACACACACACACACACACACACACACACACACACACACACACACACACACACACACACACACACACACACACACACACACACACACACACACACACACACACACACACACACACACACACACACACACACACACACACACACACACACACACACACACACACGTACACACACACACACACACACACACACTGTGGCTATTTTAAAGCAGTGCAGAAAGGAGTGGAGAGTGGCTGGCGTTTATCTGTCTAACCTACAGTGACAGGCAGCAAGAGACACTCCTGTCATCTCCTAAACAACCTCACTTAGTTTGAGGGATGACAAACTGCACCGGTTATGAGTTGTTCCCTGGGCTGAAGTGAAAGATACTGTTATGGACCTTGGTCGTTGTGAGTCTGTGGGGACGTCATAATGCAGGTGTGCTGAGCGCAATGAGAGGGAGAAGACCGAGAGAGAGATAGAGAGAGAGAGACAGAGAGAAAGAGACAGAGAGAAAGAGAGAAAGAGAGAAAGAGAGATAGAGAGAGAGACAGAGAGAGAGAGAGAAAGACAGAGACAGAGAGATAGAGACACAGAGAGAGATAGACAGAGAGAGAGAGAAAGAGAGAGAGAGACAGAGAGAGAGAGAGAGAGAGAGAGAGAGAGAGAGAGAGAGAGTACAGCAGTTTTCAGAAGCGTTTAACTGCATTTAGGACAATGCCTGTATCAGCTCTGCGTTAATGTGTGTGTTCTACTCTTTTACAAACAAAGGGAAGGCTAATAATAAACACCCAGGCTGGATGAGAGCAAAGAAGCTGATGTAATGTGTGGGTGGCAGACACTTCAATGCCCACTGCCTCCTGAATAGTCTAATAATATAGAGAAAAAACTGAATTCCAAACACTTTTAACACATTTCTGGCATGTTAACACAAACACATTTTATGTAATATCTCCAGAAAATGTATTTATCCTTAAGTCTATGTATTTGGTGATGTATGTTCTAAACACCTGCCGCTTTCTGAACCATTTGTTCAGTGCACCAAGAAAACCAACAAGTGATTCATTTTAAAGTAAGAGATTCTTTGCAAACATAACTATAATGCATCATGATTAGCGCTCCATATTTACGGCCTGTTCACAAATGGTGCTACAAATAGAAAATAACAAGATTTTGATGATGTTACACCTGCACATGGGATTCATCAATTTGCCAACTAGACACAACCATATGGTGTGTTCTCAATATAAATCTATATAAAACTGAGCAATTACAAGCTTCACTTCTAATTTCGCGTGGCAAAACGCCTAAATCACAGCCTAAACAGAGAGTATTTAATATCTAATATAATAGCAGTGTAAATATTACAGATGGCTCTTTATTATTGCTGTATCCCTGGTTCATTTATTCCTGCGAGTACATTGCTTTACAAAGCCCGAGAGCGAGCGGTAAATCAGTGTGCATCTTCCAATTTGCAACAGAACCAACAGTGGAGGCAATTAAAGGAGAAAAAATAAAATATTCCTGTATTGCAGTCGGGCCCAAAGCAACAACAGGCCTATCTTCCATTTGTCCCTGTTGTTACATAACTGTTCATTAACCGGTGGCTATGATAAACTGTAGCTTTGTTTTGAGCTTGGTTAACCGTAGCTTGCTGTTACTCACCTGTCCTCCAAGCTACAATGACCCACATTACGTTACATGCTTTTTATGTCGGAATAGTGTTGGACTAATAGAATTTTGAGGTTTCAAATTTTTTAATGTTATATAATAAAGGTTAATACTGCTAATATTGTTAGCTGGCTTAAAAAAAACAGCACTGGTCAGACCAGAGAAGCTGGTATCTCTAATTTGTTTTGAAATATATTTTCTTTTAGAAAAGGTATGTTTCGGAGAGTGAACAGGAAATGTGGGGGCGGGGGGGGAAGAGAGAGAGAGAGAGAGAGAGAGAGAGAGAGAGAGAGAGAGAGAGAAAGGGAGGGAAAGAGAGTGGGGAATGACCTGTAACAAATGTTGCCAGCTGGAGTGGACCTGGCAACGTTGCCGTCATGTGGCATGTGCCGTAGCCACTCGGCCACAAAGGCGCTCCGATATCTCTGATGTTTTGACCCGTGTTTTTACTGTGTGGTGTTGAAAGTGGATCCTCTCCAATAGAAGTAAAGAGAGTATTTATTTGGCTTCAAAATAAGGTTTCATCCAATTCCCAGCCTCCATAGTGTTGCCCTGTAGGGGTGCGTGACCCCGGACACACACGTACATGTGGAGGGCAGCTAGCAGCGAGACGGCGGCGCTCGGCCAGAATAGGTGACGCATGTGTGACTGACTGAGTGCGTCAGGATCTGGCTGACAGCACCGAGCACTCAGCAGTGTCCTGGATGGATGAATGGATGGAGGTGTTAAGAAGGAGAGGTGTAGAGGTGTGTGTGTGTGTGTGTGTGTGTGTGTGTGTGTGTGTGTGTGTGTGTGTGTGTGTGTGTGTGTGTGTGTGTGTGTGTGTGTGTGTGTGTGTGTGTGTGTGTGTGTGTGTGTGTAAGAGCATAAGAATAATTGAGAGAAATAAAAGGAGCTGAAATGCCACGACTCCTACGCTGCCATCCGATTCTGAGAAAAGCTATGTCACATCACTGAGTGGGTGGCCTTCATTCAGAAATACATTTTAAAATAAAAGCTAGATAGGAACAGACTGGGAGAGAGAGAGAGAGAGAAAGAGAGAGAGAGAGAGAGAGAGAGAGAGAGAGAGAGAGAGGGGAACATCTCCTACCTTCAGTCTGACACACCACTGGTGTTACATCACAGAGCGGACAACTGGAAAGCATGCATCAAAAAATAACCATACGGAAAAGGAAGTGTTCGAGGCATTTTGCTTTTACGGCCTTGACACTCTGAAGAGATAGAAAGCAAGGGAGGGGGAGAGAGAGAGAGAGAGAGAGAACGATGACAAGCAGAGGAATAAAAAAGGCTGGTATGGCTCCTGGTCTGCCCCTAGGCTTTCCAACGAAGACCCACACTTTTATTTCTATCTATTTTACATTTGCGTCCCACCTGTACATCCTGAGTTCTTGTTACACCATCTTATATAGTCTACAGTTAGCACAGTGACACGCCTCTATTCAAAGATGAATAGGTTACTTTTATATCTATCTATCATTTAGTCCATAAAATGTCAAGCAAATACAAAGGAAATGCACATCACTCTTTCGCAGAGCCCACGGGGACATCTCTTCAAATGACTTGTTCGACAGAGTCCAGAATCCAAAAATATTCCATTTCTTACGGTACAAAAACACAGAAAAGCAACAAGTCCTCACATCTGAAAACGAAACAGCAAATGATTTGGCATTTCTTCGCCATGAATGACTCACACAATGAATCAATCATCAGTTGTGCGTGCGTTAATCCCCTCCCCTGAACACTGCCGAAAGACTGGCTTTGCATTTTAAATATACTGGGGGAAATTTTTAAGCATCTACAAAATATTAAAACACAAAAGCAAGTGTCAGAAATGGATACATCAGTGTGTTTATCTGCCATAACGTATAGCCTTCAAATATCGGCATGTCCACCTTAAAACCTCTACAGTTACTTCCCCAAGCCAGCGAGTATATCATTTATTAAGAACAAGTGTTGTAGATAGCAACAGTTGCTATTTCAGACGGTAAAATCAACAGTTGCCGACTACAATATGAGGGTCTACCCATGTCTGAAATCAGGGACCCATTGCTTCTGAAACTAGCCAGAATTTCAAGTGGTAAATCAACTGCATTAAGCTTGACAAGCTTAGTTAGCGACGGTAACTAGGTGTGACCGGGCTTAGCGGACGGTCGGTTAGTGGAGATTAATATTCTGTCCGTTGATTAATTATTTGCAGAATGAATCATTTCCGGACCGGTGATCAGGAAATTAAGACGTACACATACAGTAAGTAAATGGTTTTAACTTGGTATGTGGACAGTGTGCTGGACCTTCCAACTGCATCTGCTGTCAAGGAAAAGCTGATTTGTGGTTACTTTCTGTAATGCTTTGTTTCAGTTAAAGGTGGAGTCAGGGATTCTGGAGAATGCTTGTTGACAAAATCACTTTGTCAAAATCAGTGAATACCTCCACACGATTCGCTACCCGTCAGTACTGTGTGTGTGCTGAAAAGAAAAAGGCTCTGTAAACGGGTATGTAAACAAAGGGTATGTAAACAACATAGCTAGCAACATGCCGATTTACAGAATCTAGGCTATGTTTAAACACTGGCTTCTTTTTCAACGCACACACACATTACTGCCAGGTAGCGGATTGTGAGGAGATAAGCACTAATTTTGTCCCAAACATTTTTTTGACAACAAGCATCCCCCAGAATCACTGACTGCGCCTTTAATCTCTACACATTCCCCTGTACAGCACAGCCTCACCTCCAGTTCACTTTGACCTCTGGCTGTCTGCTTGGAAGGGAGGGGGAGGAGCGTGTGTGACGTCCTGCTAAGGCTGCAGATGCCTCCTCTCTGCACCGACCAGCAGTGTTTAATGAGAGGAGGGTTGGTTCTGGGATGGAGATGAATTCACACACAGGGAAAGGAGCCCGAGGAGAAAAGCTCCCGCTGTAGTCACTGATTGTTCATTAAGGCAGAAGAGATGTATATACTGCCTTTTTAAATGAATGACAGAGTGAGCTGGTCCCATTCAGTAGCTTAAAGTTTTTTTTTTCTTTTTCCTTTCATTTAACCTACAGTTAAGTGTGTACTATTGGATTATTTAGCAGTGTCTAGTGGTGAGATTCTAGACTACAACGCTCCCTTGCTAACGCCTTCCTTTGGGAGAGTTTACAGAAGCTAAAGTGGCCTTTAAGGACAAGAAGCTAGTTGCTCAAGATGGCATCATCCACCACTCAATGTCATATTCCATTTCTACCAAGTCTGTTCTGAAAAATGCTAATAAATTCTACACATTGTAACTTTAAAGAGGAATATTTCTCAATGTGATGCTTATCAATGCTGTTAAGGGGTCCACTCACCATGTGGAGATTTGGAAGCTTCACAACAAAATATTATGAGACAAAGCCATGTCTTGTCTTACTTATTAATTTCTTAGATCATTCAACAGATATTCAAGGAATTCATAAATGTGTTTGCGTCAAAATCAACAACAGACAAACACAATAATGAATAGAAAGCATTACTATTCTATTGGCAGCTGTGCCAACCATTACTTACTGCAAAGTTATGCATGAGTTTGCTCTCTGTAATAACAGCAACAAACAATTGTTTTTTTCCCTGTCTACCTCTGGCTTTCACAAAAGAGAAAATTAGATTTTTTTTTAACAACATGACATCTCGTAATGAAAAAAGCGGTGACTCATAGGTAAATATCATGTTAAAACGCAAAAGTGGGTTTGACTTGTCTTGCGTTGAATGCACAAAGTTCAATTTAGGTAATGCAATTTCAACAAACAACCCACCGGTTTTCATTTATTGTCAGAGACACACAGCTCCGAGCTGTAGATAAGTATATGGTGCAGAATTTAAAGTTGAAAAATCCTGTCTCCCGGGATCACACAGAAGTTAATTTAACTTTCTGTGGGCTGCCTGGAGGGGGCTGAACGACGATGTCACTCAATTTGGTTTGAGTGGCCATTTGGGGAAATTCATTTTGAAGAGCGATTCAAAAAAACCTCTTAGTTGTGTTTTGTTAGAATTCTATCCTAATAGAGGATAGAGATTTTTTATTTTTTTTTAAACACGCACAAAAGCTACTCGAAATAACAATAATTCACGCACTGTTTTTTTTTTAAGATATTTTTGGGGCATTTATTGATAGTGCAGAGAGACAGAGGTGAAATGGGGCAGAGAGGGGAGTGACATGCAGAGAACAACCGCGGGTGGGAATCGAACCCGGGTCTGCTGCTGGGCCCGGCCCGGGAGGGGGACGCCTTACCAACTGAGCTAAAGGCGCCCCAAATTCACGCATTGTTTGATCTGTTTAAGAATATAATGATTTCATTCTTGGAACTCTTGTTTTGGCCAAAGCTACAGATAGGTAAATGCCTATCTAACTAACAACTGATAAAAAAACAGCAGCAAACAGTTTCTCCATAATAGCCACAAGCGAATAAAAACACGACGGTAAACGGGGTGTTTGATGCCGGGCAGAAAAGGGGCCAGCGGCAGACAAGACTAAGTGCCATTTTGTATTTTCTTCTCATTCAAATCAGAATTCAGAGCTTTGCAACCACCTGAAAAGGGGAGGACGACAATTAAGTGTGAGGTGTTCAAAAGATGAAACATGGAGGACAGAGAGAGGTGAAATACAAAGATGGTGGAGGTTGTCCTTGCTACATCGCCCTCTTTCTCACACACACTTACACACAAGCACACACACACACACACACACAAAGACACGAGCACACACACACAAAGACACACTCTGTTATTCTCGTCCTATGCTTGCCCACCAGCAATGCAATAATTCATTCTGTTCTCGTGTGTCATTGTGACGATAAGACACACACACACACACACACACACACACACACACACACACACACACACACACACACACACACACACACACACACACACACACACACACACACACACACACACACACACACACACACACACACACACACACACACACACACACACACACACACACACACACACACACACACACACACACACACACACACACACACACACACACACAGTCTACTCCCGAGCACCATCTCAATTGCAGTGGAGATGGGTCTACAACAGCAAACAAGCAGGCCTGAATAATGAAAAACACATTAAATATAAAAGAGACTGGGGGATTGTTGAGCCTGCAGTGCCACAGCAGACACTCACACATGATGAGGATAAAGTATGCTACTGTACTGTATGTGGCCCTATGTCTTTCACCACAATAACATGACAGTTATACGCTATAATACATTGTGTATACTATATATAATTAAAAGCATAAAATAAATACACACATGTCCTAACCTGAACTCCTGCTGTTTTTTACTGCTATTTCATTAAAGTAAACTATTAATATTTCATATTTCCCACAAACTATTGTTGAAGTGAACAGACCTGCAGCTGGATAGAAAGAAAAAGCTATTGTTAATTAATGCAGAGATTCGCCAAAATCTATGAGGGGGAAATGGATTCAACAATCGGGGAAAAAGCAAAACAATGACACAACCTCTAGGTGATAGGTCGGAGTGTGTGTGTGTGTGTGTGTGTGTGTGTGTGTGTGTGTGTGTGTGTGTGTGTGTGTGTGTGTGTGTGTGTGTGTGTGTGTGTGTGTGTGTGTGTGTATTGTTTTTCACAGATCCAGAGTGCTGCTCAATTTTTCATGTGTAGCCTACAGCTGTGCACATAATGGTGTTTGGTAGAAGGTCTTATTGTTTCCATAAGGACTAAACTGGAAACACATTTCTGAAATTGTAGAAGAATTTCAATTTTGGAGTTTGAACTGAGCTGAAAATATTATTGATTTATATAAATAGTTGCTTGTTAAGTTTCTGTTTATTATCAGAGTCAACTTTAAAAAAAAAATTTGTAGCACTGAAATATTCTATAAATTGACATGGAGACTGGTCTTCTTCCTTTCCAAAAGTCAGTGTTATCAGTGACAAAAGGCACTATAAGCAAGAACACCCCCCCGCCCCCCATCTCTTCTATGCTGTCTACTTCTAGATGGTATTCAGGGTGTGGATAGCTGGAGACGAGAAATGTAGCTGCAGCTTATGATTATAGCCATTATCTTTTACTCTGTCAATTGTCTAGTCTTGAAAAAAAATATGTATTTCTTCTTCTTCTTTTAATGCAAAATGCAAGTTCCCAGACACAAAAGTAATGTCTTCAAATTGTTTGTTTTGTCTGCGCCACAGACCACATTCATACACATTCGAATCATAATGATACACAACAGACCAAATGCAACAACTCCCCACATTTGAGAAGCAGCAGTGTGTATGTGTGTATGTAAGCCATTATCAAAGGTGCGCACGCTTATACAACTAATCGATTAATCCACTTATCCCTTCAGCTCTAGTGGCGGATGCACCTGTTGCAGCATATGTGTGGCACGCTTTTCAGAAAATGTCAAAACAGATAAATTCATATCCGGAGGCCTGACAAATCCGAGTGACAGCGGGAGTTAAAGCTATTGAGGAAAAAACAACAGTGGCAAACAAACATGGCTGCCACAGACTGAAGAGGAGAGGAGAGGGGGGGACACCAGACCACCAGACAGACATAGACAGAATGTGGGTTTGAATTTTAGAGATGGCACCATAACTGCCACTAAACAGAGGCAGCCGCCGAGACGCATTTGGGGCACTCAGCTGGCGTGGGTTGTGAGTCCACCCCTTGTCCTGTTGTGTGAAGTGAACAAACTCAGCCGCTTTAGCTTATGCAACATTTTGTGTTTTTGCTGCATTTTTATCATGCGGTTGCAACAATATCTCTCAGTGTGCTCGACATAGCAAAGGGGGCACTTCCTGCTATTCAAAAGGAACACAGTGTTGAGAGGTAGTAATGAGCCCATCCACATCACAAGGGGGCACACAATGAAAGAGCCCAGTTTTCCCCCCCGACTGGCAAAAACAACAGGATGCTGAAAGAAGTGTGTGTGTGTGTGTGTGTGTGTGTGTGTGTGTGTGTGTGTGTGTGTGTGTGTGTGTGTGTGTGTGTGTGTGTGTGTGTGTGTGTGTGTGTGTGTGTGTGTGTGTGTGTGTGTGTGTGTGTGTGAGGGGGGCGATAAGTCCTACAACAAGACATGAAAAATTTAAATGGGCCACCATCATGTTATGTCAGATTCCTCACGGCCAAATGCACAATACAGCGGGATGTTTTGTTGTTTGTGTGTGTTCTTGTCTGGCAATAGCACCAAGGCCTGTGTTAGAATATGCTACAAAAGTTATGACAGAACGGTAAATGTAGGTTTGTCAAATAAAGAACCTGTCAAAAAAAGTACAAAGATATTCCAGTGTCGAGGTCCTAAGATACTAGTCTGTATACAAAAACATTCAAGTTCATTTATCGTGTTACGCTAAATGAACCTTTCTGAATTAGAGACAGAGGGACTAGAGAGAGGAAGAAAAGGAGGATGAGAGGGAGGTAGAGAAGGGAGGGAGATAGAGTGCTGAAGACTCATTAGCCTACACACCGCTGCTACACTGAGCCTTCCCCAGTGCTAACGTTTTATCTCCCTCTCTCTCTCTTCTCAGTCCTTTTGTTCTCTAGAAATATCCAAGTGGGTGGGTGGGAGAGAGAGACAGAGAGAGAGATGGAGAGAAAGAGGGAGAGGGAGAGTAACCAAGAAAAGTTACCGTTACTGAAGGGGTGACAGAGTAGGGGGGGATGACAGAAACCACATTAGTGGAAAGATCTGCCCTTAATGCTAACTGCCAACCTCCTGTTGTAAGTAGTTTTTGGATAAAAGGCATCTGCTAAATACATTACATGTAATGTCATCATCTAACCATTTGGTCAGTAAAACTATCTTGAAATGGGGGCCATTACAATTCACTTAACCCCAATGTGACTTCCTGAAAATGTCTCGTTTTGTCCAACTAACCATAGCAACAAGTATTTCAATTTCAATATTTCAATAGTTTGGGTTATAATATTACTGGTTATTTGAAAGTTTAAACAATCAACTCACCCAAAGAATGTCTGGGCTTCACTGTGTTATTTAGCACTGCTAGTTTTCCCCCCAAAAGCTTAATGAGCCTATAAACACATTCAATAAAAAACTTAATTATTTTTGCAGACATTAGTGGGGAAAACCCTGTAGAGAAATCCCTTAAATATCCTACTGTGTGTATTAAGTTACAGCCACACATCATTACTTCTCGATCCAACTTCAGTCTGTTTTTCCAATAGAATTAGAAATTATTAACAGTATATCACAGTTTCACCTTTAAATACATTATTTTGCATAAATTGGATGAAAGCTGGGCTTATTTATAACCCGTTTGATTGTGTCACTAATCGTGTTTCTCGCGCCTTCTCGCATATTTTTAGAGGTGTCGCTGTGTTCCCAGATCTCAGCAATTAACTCAATGAATATGACATAATCATAACAGATAGGAATGGTGGGCCAAACCTACAAGATTGAGATGGAAGCTGTAATGATAAAACGGATAATCGTGTTATACATTTTGATCTAAATCTGTAGATATCTGATTAAAAGAATAAATCAAGCAAGGCTAAGCATATGACACAGCATTCGATGCCAAGTTTGGGAACTCAACACCAGAAATAATCATTTTCGATCAGCAGCATCAATTGAAAGAGCATAGACTGGAAAATAACATGTTGTGGAGCACTTTAAGACATTTGTATTGATGCATATAAAAAGACATATTTTGGATTCAATGTCCATACAATGCTTGAGTTAAGGTACCAAAACCAATACTAGTGTACTTTTCAGATAGCTTACTTTTTACTAACAAATAGAGCAAAAGTTCTCACATTTTATGTGTACACACATGTAGCCATTCAAAATAAATATATATATTGATTTAAATGTAGTCTGATAAGGGATTACACAAACAAGAAAGCCTATCAAAATTTGGTCTGCATCAAAAATATATTGATGTTTTGATACCTAGCTGTAGACAGGGGTAGATGAAGAGATGAAAACAGCGAGGGGTAATTTTATAGAAACCAATCAGCAAACAGCTAGCAGAGATCCTTGGTGTTATTGATGAGCTTGAAGACATAAAGAGCAACTGATATCACACAAAGAGCACACTCAATCACTATTATAGTCACACACTTAATCTTTCATTTCTATCTCACACATAATTTTCTCTTTCTAATGGCCATCTGCCCCAACACAATGGCCTCTCTCTAGTTATCTCACTATTATGTGTTGTCAGTATCTATCTATACAGTAACACACACACACACACACACACTTCTTAAGGAGTGGCATGATCCTGCCATATGACTAGCTGCTGTTAAAGCCACCTACCTGGGTCAAGGTGACATCGAACACAGCAGTCATAACAAACCGTACAGAAAGGCTTTGACACACACACACACACACACACACACACACACACACACACACACACACACACACACACACACACACACACACACACACACACACACACACACACACACACACACACACACACACACACACACACACACACACACACACACACACACACACACACACACACACACACACACACACACACACACACACACACACACCAGTTGAAAAACAGACTCTCAACACAGCTCTTAAATCACACACTTGAACCCTGGCTTCACCTTTAAAACACACACACACATTGAGACGCCCACACAGTTCCTATTTTTATATGAAGAGCTGCTCAGACATGCACTGTGAAAGGACCAACATCCTGAGCAACAATAAACGGCCGAACCTTTGATAAATAGTGTGTTTTTCGGAAGTTAGTTTCCACCACTCCCTACATTCACAACCTAAGTCTATATCCCTCCTTCCTCCATCCATCCCTCCATTCATCCAGCCATCCAGCCATCCGTCCATCCATCCACGCAGCTCACCTTTGTCAGTGGAGTGTCTCGTCTGCCCAGGCAATACAAATCCTGCACCATAGTAAAAGAAGATCTCTGACAAAAGGTGAAGATTGTAGGGGCACGGAGAGAGTGAAAAAAACAACAACACAGGGAACGGGGGGAAAAAGGCACAGAGCAAGGACGAAAGAAGGGAGGAAATAGAAAAGGAAAACAGAGGGATAGAGAGAGAGAGAGAAGAGAGAGCGGTAAAGAATGGCCCAGACAGCCAGAGAGCTCTCCACAAATGTGTGAGCAGCGAGGCAGGGCGAGCGCGCGAGCGCCAGGTGTCAGTACGCATACACTCAGGGAGCCGCGCATGCACACACACGCACCCAAACACAGGCAGACAGTACACTCTCTCTCTTTCTCTCTCTCCTCCTCCTCCTCCTACACTCTCTCTCTGGAAGCAATAACTCTCCCCCATCCTCCTTCTCTCTCTCTTTCCCCTCTCTCTCTCTCTCTCTCTCTTTTCAGCCAGGGCAGAATTCCTTAACTCTTTCAAAGCCAAGAGCGATGGCTTTCCACTTGTGCATGGGGGCGGAATGAATGAGTAATCGTTTTTATATTGAAATCCTAAATTGAAGTGGCGATTATGAACCTGCACTAACCAAATATGTTTTTCCAGGGGGGCCACTTGGTGCCATTCCATAAATCTGACGGGCAATTACTCAAACAGCTCAATGTTCCAACATATTTCCCATTGGACCAAAAGTCTATTAGTCCGACGGGCCTATTTATCCCGGAAACAAAACCCATGGTTGGATATGTATTTTGGTGTTTTATATATAAGAGAGAGAGAGAGAGAGAGAGAGAGAGAGAGAGAGAGAGAGAGAGAGAGAGAGAGAGAGAGAGAGAGAGAGAGAGAGCATTTTGCCAAACCTTAGTTTTTGCTTAAAAAAGAGCAAAATTGATCATTGTCAGAGTAACAAATGTGTTACCAAAACTGATATTGAAGACTATTACGCCACTTACAAATGTTATGATTATAACTGAATATGAATGAGTACTGTTGCACACACTGTTGATGTTATATCTCAATAAATCTGGGCTAAATTGGTTAATGTTTTTTTACTGGTCAATTTTACTGAGAAATTGTCTCTTCATTGACTGAGTGGTATTATTTTATCCTACTCTATTCTCTTAGGAAAAACTAGATACATGTACGATAATCCTTCGTACTTAAACATATGCTATGTTGACCGCAAATACACGCAGCAACAGTTTAATTTGCAGGATATAAATGCAATTCAAATCGCAATATCTATCAGATCATTCAACCCTAGCATGTCCCTAACTTGTAGTACAATAGAGTAGTGAAGGTAAGCAGGTTTATGCATATGTCGGCTAGCTACCATATGTATGTATTCTCCTGAGTCCACATTCATGACATCAGGTCTCAAATTGCCTCTACAGCTTTTTCTATTTTAGTAGGATTACATCGATATAGGTGACATCTTCAAAGCTCCAATATCCCAGAGAAATCATACACCAGGCAGCTCAACGGCCATGTGGGAGTTGAAGCCGTAAAATGTCGCTGTGAAGATCCATTAAATTGTCATGTGTGATCCAATGTAGAGAAGGAGGCTTATGGAAAATGGTAGCTCATATAAGTATGCAGTGATGCTTACATACAGTACAATCAAGTAAAATGCATAAATGTCAAGTATCTGCCGACCTGTGCATCAAACAAGGGAGGATGTACCTTAGGATTGGGGCTGGACTAACAATAAGGCTTGTTGGGTATTTCTAAAGCCAGCATGTGCATTGTTGTCTAATATTTTGTCCCCTAATATTTTGTCCCCTTATAGAAAATGTAATGGGTTTTGGTCAAAGATTCCGTGTGGAAATTGTGATGGACATTTTTCAAAAAAATTCTGAAATGTTTTACAACTTTTTGTTGTCAAAGTTAAATCGAAAAATTACTTGAAAATGAAAGCAGTTGGTGTGTGTGCAGCCCTTAACCGATCAGTCAAAACTAAATAATCATAATAATAAAGATGAGTCTCAGTGTTTCTGACCAACCGAATCAATAAATACTGATTTTCACTTAGGTTTTTTGTTTCTAAACATCCAAAAGATGTGTGTCCTGTCTCCTGTGCCAATAAGACACTGTACACAGAGATTTACAGAAACCAGACTCTCTCAAAAGGCAGTGTGGTCATCAGTGCTCACATGAGCAAGGCCTATCACTTTCCCTGACCATAACCATAACATACTGCGTGCTCGGTTACCACCTAAGAAAGGACAAACCATATATCTAGGTTACACCAACTGCTAAATATCAATCACACTTCGGTCAATAACACGTCCCTTTAAAGCTGAAGTCAGTGATTCTGGAGGACGCTTGTTGTCAAAATAATTTTTTGTCAAAATCAGGTAATATAACCGCACGATCCACTACCTGTCTATGTATGTCCTATGTGTGTGCTGAAAACAAATCATGAGTCAATACACAGGCTCTGTAAACTGGTACATAAACAAAGGGGTTCAATGTAGCTAGCAAGATGCACATTTACAGAGCCTAGGCATTGTAGTACTACTGGACTTTTCTTCAGCGCACAGACAGTGAAGACAGGTAGCGGAACGTGAGGGGGATATTCACCGATTTTGACATTAAGTGATTTTGACAAAAAGCATTCTCCAGAATAGCTTGCCAGCTAGCATAGTTGACACAGATCAAGCATGACATATGTAAAGATGCAACAAACGCTACAGTTTCCTGCCTTGAGCCTGTGTAAAAGACCATATGGACTATTATTGTGAGGAAATATAATGAGGAAAATACCATAGCGGGATAGAAGGGAAGTGAGTTTAGCAATGAGGTAAGGTAAGGGACAGACAGAGATAGATTGAAGAGGAGTGAGACTTCCCACTACAGACGTTGTGATCGGAGAGTGTAGGAGATGTTAGACCAACCAACGCTTCTCAACCAATGCTTCTTCACCCACGCATCATGCTGCCCACTCCCTAATCCTGCTAGAAACTGGAGCCTACGTCTCCTTTTACAAAAGCTCTTCATGGTAGACGTATAGTCGGGGAACTCCTGTGCTGCCTGCCACCATTTAAATGTCACTCCGCTTCCACCAAGCAAGTTCTAAACATGGTGAGAACTGCCGACAAAACCACCGGCAATGTAAGTGTCAGCGGGATGCACCAGACCCTGCTGTGGGCAGTCTTAGGGCTGATAGAAGGAGTAGTACATATACAGTGGGCATACAGCTCTGGAAAAAATTAAGAGACCACTCCATTTCAGTGTCTCTTGTTTTACTATTTATAGGTTTATGTTTAAGTAGAATGAACATTTTGGTTTTATTCTACAAACTACTGACAGCATTTCCATTAAATAATGTAGAGATGAAGATTGAAGAAAAAAATCCAGAATGGTCTCTTAATTTTTTCCAGAGCTGTATATAAGGCCTTTAATACACCTTTCAAACCAGGACTGCTGCTGAACACAAAAGACAGACGTGGTGGTTCAACAAACGGAGACATGATGAGTCATGCCATCTCTAGCACATCAGAGTGGACTGTAGCAACAAACAGAAAGAAAAAAAAAGCATAAGAGGATGTGCTTCACTGTGATTACCGCCGGGTGACTGGAATACAAAATGAACAATGTGCAGCCGAGTACCATCGGCAGCTATTACAGGATAGATAGATTGCACTTGACGGTATTGTGTTATTCTATTCAGCAACTGTTATGAATGTATACCGTATATGAGAGCTGTCTTCAAAGTGCTGCATGTTCTGTATAGAGACAGCAAGACATGAAAGCAAAATCAATAGGTATTTTTTACAGCAGACATTTTGACTTCATTCAGTCTATAAAATGCCAATAATAAGCAGTCCAACCCTGAGGTGAAGAAAGATCTTGTATTTTCCAACCAACAGTTCACAACTTATATATGCAATTCATAAGGATAAAGAAAATAGATGAATCCTGACATTTGAGAGCTGTAAACAACTACTGTCTCTTAATAAATTACATGAGCCGAAAATTGTTGACAATTATTTCTCTATCGATCAAATTCCCTAATTAACTTTTCAGCACAACTTTTGAATGCCAAAGTATTAAAGACAAACGTGTTTGTTGCACAGCTTTACACTATTGATCCCTTATTGATTTACTCCAAACAAGAGTTACATGGTAAAGTGTGGTTATAAACATTCTTAATGACCCCCAGAAGGGGAACGTAATACCTGGGTTTTAACCATCTCTCTCTAGTCTGGAGAAAGAGCAGAAAAATAACCAAGAGTTGATTTATATTATTGTATGTCTTTTGAGATTTGGCAAAACCTATTTGTAGAGGTCAGGACATAATTCCTAAATTTCCTTCGGAAAAGGCCAAACAACTGCCATTGCGATGAACACTAAACTGGTACCAGAATTTTTATTTTATTTAAGAATAAATCAAAAGCAAAATAAACTGACCAAACACACGGAATAATTCTCATATAAAACCTCACCCGGACAAGTGCATTTAGAGTCAAGTTTCTCTTTAATATCGTGATATCGATTTCCAACTACTAGCCCTTCCCTTACCACCAAGACTCTCAGAAAAGGATCATAAAAAAGTAGTTCCAGGCTGTCACATTCTTGAGCCTAGAAGAAGTTAAAAGAGGTAATTCAGCCGAAGAACATGTGCGGCCGTGACAAGGGCGGCCGGTATGTGCATCAAGTGGCGCCACTGAACCATAATGACGGGCCCATAAGTGCTTCCCACACTCTCAGAGATAGGAAAGTGCTTCTGCTGACACTTTGGGCCAGTCGTCTCTTTCAGCCCACGGCCCCCATCAGCAGTCCGTTTAGAATTGTCTTTGACCTTCCGTACACTCAGTTTTGCCACCAGCTTTGTTACCATGGTAGCTCAGTGAGAGGGACTGTACAAGGTGAGTGTTGATAAGGGTGGCAGCTTCGAAGCTGTGTTGTCCACCTGGTGTTATATGGTCTGTGACCCTACGGAATGAGCCAAGCTACCTTCTTCTTCTTCGTTGGTTTGGGAAGACAGGAAAGGTTACAGGTAAGTAAAGTGACAAGGTCATATAACTGACGGCCCTTCATGCCAACTGAGCAAACCTCACACTAAGTTAATAAATGCTAATGAGCTTTTTATAGAGAAGAAGAAAATATACAAGAGACTATCCTAAGAAGCGGAAAAAAGTCACTTTCCAACAGTTCCGTAAAGCTATAGTGCGTAATTGTTACATTCAAGTCATCTCCAATTCAGTTGACATAGAGTTGATTAAGCCTTTCAGCTCCACAAATTTCTCTCTGTCTTTATCAGTATGACAGCGTTTACAAATTGGTGTCGCCCCCCGACAATGGAGCAGGAGCTCCGAAAAATCCCAAGAAATGTTTCAGTTGTTTATTTTACAGCCAAGTAAAAACCTGGAAATACAACAGAAGGTATAAAATCCATGCTCGAGCACCGAAGGCTTACCTCAGTGTTGTTGTAATTACTCAGAATTCCTCTTGGGGGCAACAAAAGTTACACACTATAGCTTTAAACTATTGATCTCTCAGACTCAGATAAGGAAAACAGATAATATTCATTCAAACACCTACACTTAGCTCTGGCAGGCAGACATTATCTGGTGCTGCATATTTTCTCAGTCCCCACTGCAAAACGCCCCCCCCCCCCTTCAGAAATGAATGTCAACAGCTGAAGTATAAAAGCTAAATGACATGTTGCAGTAAAGCTGGAGGAGGTTGTAGACACTGGTCTGCTGTCCTTAAAAACCAAAGGTCAAAGCTTCTCTCCACAGCTGTGCACCGTATTGATTCGCCAAATTGATTGTCTGCTTTGCTGTCTACAGTCTGCATTTTAATTTTCACATTTAAAAAGGGGGATTAAGACATAGAGGGATTTGTGTTTCAGATGCAGTGTGAAATAGAAATTAGTTTACGGATCAATCCACGCCCTGCACAAGTAGAGCCGTACAACAGAATTAATATTAACTAACCCTGAGCCGAATACCAATCAAGAAGCAACAAAGACTCAATGCGGATAATTGATTAATTTTTAAAATCATGTTTAACTCTACAAGAATAATCTTTTGCACCATATTTTCCAATGTTAGGTTTTCTCTGTTTTTTTTTTATTGAATATCTTTGGTTTTCTGGACTTTTGTTTGCCAGAAAAAGCCATTTGAAGACACAATGGGTATTTCTCACAATTATGTTTTAGACCAAGCGAGAAAATATTAAGCCTAGTTAACTGAACATAATTGTAGCCCTCAGCAACAATAATTTTTTAAGATGTAAAAATGAAATACTTAAATACACACATTATATGCACGTGTTATTTGGACCTGCAAACACATTTTCTAAGCCGTGGTGACTGAGGCAAGAGGAAAAGGCTCAATATAATATCCTTCTGCAGTGAGTGCAGTGTTAGTGTCATCAAGACCTGGTCCATTTTAAATCCCCTCCATTCATTTTTCTCCCTTGGGTTCATTAATACAGGAAGGAAGGGCACATTCTGTGGAGCAGTAGGTGCCAATCTGTCGCTCTGTGGAGGTCAGCCAGACTCGGCTCATGCTAAGCTGCTACTGCTGCTCCTCCTGTAGCCCTCTTACCATCTATCCAATAGGTGGAAGTGATTCATGATTCATGCAGTAGGCTATATATGCACTCACTAATGTTCACTGCATATTCCACTGCTTCCACTGCATGTAAGTAGCAATATATATGTAAATGTACAACATCTGCATAATACACGTGTTTTTCAATTGCATTTATTAGATGTTTAAAGTACACCACCGACTACACCAAACGGATGCAATCATTCATAAATACATAAGCAAACACAACAAATAATATATAAAGGATAATGGGGGCACTCACTAGATCTGAGTCTTAAAAATAATTGCTCAAAAATTCAGTCCACATGTCCACAATATTAGATTTCCCACAGGGAAACTACAAGTTATTTTACCCACTGGCATTTGGTTTTTCGAGGAATTTACAAAACACAGCAATTGTATGTTTGTCATAACTCAATTGAAATAGGTCTTGTATATCTACTCGATAGTCAATGCTTACAAGTGTATTAGCAAAATACCATATACAGTATAAAGTATAAGTATAAAGCATCTAAAGATTAAATACAACAACAAAGTATTAGGCATGTATCTTCAAACTTGAGAGATTTCGGAATAGCAGCCTTTGAAACTGCAGCATAAAAATGGTAGTTAAAGTGGGCGAATTAATGTTCCAATGTCCACGCCCACACAAATCTTATTTTGATGTTAAAGTAAATGTACAAATATTATTACAAAAAATCTAGGCCAATATGCTGTAAGTCTACTTGCCTGCAGTATATTTAAGTGACAGTTGTGAGATAAAACTAGAATTGCCCAGTGCAGGTGGTCTTATCTACAGTTTAAGATGGTCAATCGTTAAGTTTACACTGCATTAGGGTCTGGGCTGTTGTGTCACTTCTTGGGCCTTAGAGATTCAAGCGTGTTTGCTGATCTAATGATCTCTAATTAGATTTCTGAACCACTGTGGAAAATGAGCCATCAATTAGAGTGCCGTGATTAGGGGGAACGGTTTGATTCCTGTCAAGCACCTGCTGCCGTCAGACTAGTTGAGTTCTCGGAAACGTCGGCTGCGTCTTTGCTGTGAGAGGAAATTAAAAATGGCTGCATTCTGGCTGTGCATCTTTGAAAACCAAACTTCTTTCTTTTTAAGATATTTTTGGGTGTTTTCACCTTTATGGAAAAGTATTACGCAAATAGTTGAAATGGGGAAAGAGAGGGGGAAGACATGCAGTAAATGGCCCAGGCCGGGGCAAACCAAGGTCCAGTGTGTCAAGTACTTTTACCTTAAAGAGATCCTATTATACTACTTTTCTGGTCTTAATTTCTTGTTAAAAACTGCTATAGAGCAACCTGACACGAATCACATTACAAAAAACTATGTAGATTTTCGGGACACTCTTCCTCTTACCCTAGCCAGCACAGCAGTCTCTCTCTACACACTGCTTTGAGCTTCTCCGCCCCTCCCCCCCTGCTGCAAACCCCACTCCGTTGTGATTGGTTACCTTCCTTCCAGTAGCGGGAAATTTCAGGAAATTTCCAGGAAGGTGGGGGCATGCAGCAGGAGCTTGCCTGAGCGGCAGCATTACCATACATGGAAACATGACAGAAACGACCCGAGCGTGACAGAGAAAACCCGGAAATTTGAACAAGTTCGGCTCGACCGGCTGCCATAGTTGTTAGTGCTCTGCATAGCCACCCCAGACGGTCAGCAGGGAATACGTCGAAATGCATGTACGTAAGTAGTTGATACTCTAGTATGGTTAAACATGACTATAAATCATTATAACAACGTTTATAGGCCATAAAAGTCGAAAAGTATCATAGGTCCTCTTTAATGCCAGTGAGGCTCACCACTTTTTACTTTTTTTATATACAATGAGAAATTGTGTGCCTTCTTCCCGCCCTCGGAGGTCAATTTGGATCAGTGGAGTAAGTTGTGGAACCATCTACCTCACAAGCACCTCACTCTATCAGCTGCAGTGCATCAGACCATTTAGTTCAATTGGTTATCTGTGATCTGTGATAGCTGTCAGTTGAAGTCTGGTAGAGACTAAATAACCAGACCTAGACCATCTCCGAGCAAACTCTGTGTGTCATTTGTGGTTTGAAAGCGAAGCAGACCAATCACAGGAAGGTGGATGGATGGATGGATGGATGGATGGATGGATGGAGATACTACTATTAAATCCATCTGCTGATTATAAACTGTCAAGAAAGAGATTTAGAAATCTTGGTAAACAATGTAAAGGTGTGAATCGCGTAAATCCAAATGAATTTCAACTGAGCATGTGCAAATGTTTGCTAAGCGAGCTACACTTGGTCTGCTCAACCCGCCACGCTCAAGCCCATCTCTCTCAGTCCTTATTAGTCATGCAACAGCTCCCTGTCCAGACAACCCGACCACCTTTCAACCCCATTCCTCATTTTCCAATCAGCCAATGGCACAAAGTGTAATTGCAGTGTCAGGCAGTTGACTCTGTTTCAAGTAAAGTCTAGACGTACCGACGGGAGCAAGAAGAAAGTGGCAGTCACAATTTTACACCACAAAAATGAAACAAAACGCCTCCACGCTCCTCTATTTCGGAGCTAAAAAAAAGTCTTAGGCACAATGTAATATCCAAATCATGAGGGGGGACATCTTCCTCTCTCATTCACATTTTTGGCTTCTCAGAGGGGTGTACCGCCACAGGCAACAATAAGAGAGGGACGCTCTGTAAGAAAGAAAGTCTAACACATACAAGTCTGATCCGTGTCTTATGAAAAGACTCAGAGCGTTTTCCGATATCTAAACAGCGCTGTTGCCACTAATACTTTTTGTGAAAAGCCTAAGTCTCAGGGTGTGAGATTATACATGCTCTCTACTAGTGAACCCTTCACTTCAGATCTCAAAAGGCGTAAAAAGAATCGCTGAGTGTTTGGACTGAGAAGAATGGCAGCAAGTTGCAGACAGACTCAACTGTTTATAATAGTGTCTGAGAACAAAACAGTGGAGCTTCCCAAGACCAATAAAACGGAAGGCTTAGAAAAAAATGCACCTGCTTGAAATTGGACCCGAGTGGGTCAAATAGTAGCCATGACGATACAGGATGACAGTCGCCAAGAAAGCATCCAATCAATGAGCGGCCAGTCCATATGACTAAATGCTCACAGCTACTGGTACATTGATAAGAAATCATTGTTAAGGGAACTAAATTGTCTTTGGTTAAGACCATATTATCCAAACAACTGTGTAAATGTGTCTCTATAGGACAAAAGAGTGTAGCGACATCTTAGTGGTCTACTACATCTACTACATCTAAAAGCATCAGTCTTGGAACAAAAAAGGCTAAACAATGTCGTTTTTCCCCCCAAGATAAAAAAACACTCTATTCCGGGAAAATGTCACGATCTTAATCAGAGGTTCTAATCTGTTTTTCCAATTTAAAAAATGCCATTCACTAGTTTAGAAACTTTAGGCCCTCACACTATATGCCTCCAGTGCAAATGGAGTGGACAGCTGGCTCATCTGTTGTCTTTGGATTAGTGTGAGTACATTTTCCCTCTTCAGAGCTCGGCCATTCCCAAAGCCAGAAGCTCATTTGGAAAAACACCCATCAAACACAACAAGGGCGATCGCCTTATCTCACAATCTCACCAGCGGAGCCTTATAAAGAGGCAGTTGGCAGTTTTTAAGATCGAGAATCACTCTCTTTCAGCAAAGTGCCCCTCCCACAGTAGCAGGAGTGGGATGGGAGTTTGGAGCGCCGTCTGTTTGTCATAAGCTGATGATAAGTAAGTCAGGGGTTCCTAGAAACAGGCCTTTCAGACGTCCTTGGAAAGCTGGGAGAGCGGCTAAGAGAAAACATGTCTGGGTAAATACTTCTGGGTCCCACTCCTACCCTCTTGAAAATGGTTAAGGTCAGACACTGCAGGCAAAAACAAAGCGTTTTTCAAGCACTGGTACATTTTAGGGTATTTTGCTTCAACAACATGTCTTCTTTCATACTAGTGTAAATGAAAGGTCCAAAATGTAAATGTAGTAGGTGTTTATTTGACTAAAGCTTGTCTGTATTCATCTGTTTATTTCTCCAATACAGCCATCTTTAACGGACATTATCTAAACCGTGTTTCTCTTCAATACTCCAATACTTCTAAAGCAATTACTCAAAATGTAAGAAAACAATTGTAATACAAAAAAAATATTGTATAAATGTCAGTAAGTAATTGAAATTTCATGATGATATCTATAAGTAAAAAATGTAACCTGATTCACCTGCAGTGTCTCACCTTATTAAGTGTCTAAGTGGTGGTGTTGGCACTGTGTGTGTGTGCATGTGTGTGTGTGTATATGCCTATTCGAGCGAGTACAGATGTCCTACTAACTGTAGGAAATTGTGATACAGATGTTTGAGCGGAGGAGCCAGATTGTAAGACCAGTCCTCGTCTGCAGGGAGGAGTGGATGCAACAGATATGAAAACACTGGAGGGTTCGCCAGTCACGCGTTGCTGCTTCTGCTTGGTCTCACACACACACACACACACACACACACACACACACACACACACACACACACACACACACACACACACACACACACACACACACACACACACACACACACACACACACACACACACACACACACACACACACACACACACACACACACACACACACACACACACACACACACACACACACACACACGCTGAAGGCAGAAAGGAGGAATGGTTTTCTTAGCAGCAAGTTCACTGCAGCCTCTAAGCCTTGCAGTGAAGGACATCACACCATTCAGGTGAATGGATCAAAAGATGCAAAAAAAAGTGTAATAAGTGTGTGAATATGAATTACTGGACCATCAGACAGATCAGATAAAAGCAGTTTAACTGGGGATAAAATTAAAGAGATTGGAGCAGCTTGTGTGAAAAATGATCTTATTATTAAATTATTATATTACCTGACAACTATGATATGACTGACTGCAGTCTTCAAAAGTTGTGGATCTGTCAACCAGCTTATGAACGTTTTAGTGATACCCAGCAGCTGATAGATAAAAAGAGCACTGTAGATGACCTGTGTGCTCCATGAAAAGGGATTTTAAATTGAGTGAGATCGATAAGACCAGGAAGTCAAATGTCAAATGAGGAATTTCTCTGCCTTTGAATGTAGCCTGGCCTCCTGAAACTGAAATGAAAAAAAATAAATAAAAAATTGCCTAGCACTCATGGTCTAAGAAAAGTGCAGCCTTGAATCTCACCTTTTCTTCCAAATATATTTTTGAACAAGTTATTCATAATCAAACATTCAGTGGGCTATTTGGTTAAAATCATCTTAAAAGGTTAAGTGAGCGTTAGGTTAATATTAAATCGCTCTATATTCATACGCTCTGCATGTAATCGGCAAATTAAATTGTTCGGGGATCCCGAAAGTGGTATCCAATCAGAAGAAAGAACGCTACAAACTGACACCCGTCTCACTGCCGGTGCACCCGCAGAGCAACAAATGGGTGAATGTTTATTCACCTACAATGGCGGAGCAGGTAAAAATCCTTCCCAATGTCTCTTTTGATGGTTTTTATCGTGTTTTTTCACACTTATGGATCTGAGATGATGCTAGATGACTCGCTGCTTGATGACCGCAGTGCATTAATGTGGTGACGTAGGGACGAGCGAGGGGACTGCTAACTGCAGTAACTGACAGGAAGTTAGCTAAAAGAACCATTCCGCTTACAGCACCTCTAACCATACACTTTGAATTGCTGGACTGCTAAACCACCGTAAAATATTCCAGTACTGATTTTTTTCATAAATACACAAGGGAAGAAATGGGGACAGAATGTACTGTTAGAAATATTTCAAGCTGTGCAATATTAATTTCACTGTGCAAATCAAGTCGGTGGCCTGACCAAAGCCCTTAGAAAGGCACATTTTCACATTATAATAAAAGACCCCATCCTGTGAAGAGAGTTAACAGTGTGCAGGTTGTTACTTTTCCTCGGCAATTTTCATACACTTATTATGTTCAAATAAGAGCGACCAGCAATCCCAAGTGTTGCTTTTGGCTGGGACCGTTTACCACATCAAAGACGCTGCATGTATAAAGTAAGAGCTTCAGGTTTGAGTGACAGTAATCCATGTGCGGGAACGAAGCGTTTCATGTGGTTTCAGCAAAGGCCTGCGAGTAAAAATGGCAAATGTGTTTAAATGGTTGTTTCATCTGACTTTTGGGTAATAAGGGACGGACAGACAGGTTGGTCTGTGAACCACACAGAGAAGTATGTAGTCTCTGCAGTGTTAATACAATAATATATAGCACTTAAGCCTAATCATACTGGTCTAAGAGTGACAAATAACCAGTAGGGACAAAAAGGCCTTCAATTATTTAGTAAGTAGTAGATGACATTTTTTTTTATTTTTTGGAGCAAAAACAATTGTTGGAGTCCATATCCTCAGGCACTGCCGCAAGACTCAAACTTTTAGTTTATAGATGTATAAAGTCTCAAGACAGCCCGGAATCAAGATACAAATAAATAATAATACTTATAATAATGTGACTGTACAGCTTGAAAGAACACAATATTTATATCCTTCATAAATGGAATGTAATAGCTATGAATAACTTCTAAAAACGTTTTTTTAGGACGCTGATATGTGTTCATAAATCAATGCATGTCTCGACCATGAAAACTGGATCTGTCGTGAGAGGTTTGGGATTCAGCCAACCTGCAAAAACGTGGTACTCCATTCAAAAGCATTTTCCAGCAAAACAGCTATTGGAAACCAATGAGTTTGCTTTACAAGTCGATTACCGCTGTGCCTTTATTACAGCTCACGAACAACTAAGGAAAAACGATTGTTAATCAAATCTCCAGCGGGCATAAAAACAAACAAAAAAACTACAGTACTTAAAGCAGGTGCTACAAAATTACTGAACTGATGTGAGGAAAGCATTGGTAGTGGCTAGGGACCGTGCTTTTATGGCCGTGCTCCAAAGCAAAGGCTTAACAATCAAGGGGCTGCTCAGACATCAACCGCTGCGAATGTACTGTATAATGATATTGCATGACCAAAAACCTCCAGATAGCAATTGGGTCCTCACAGCGGGAGGTAAAGCTATTCAAGCAGCACTACTAATGGGTCGGTTTAAATCCATTTTAAGCAGAAATCATGTGTAAAGTGGGCTTCTGCAGTCACATATTACCCTTCAAGAAACCAAAATACATTTCATTTTGTGTCCTGCTTGTCCCTTCTTCCTTAAAGGCATACTAGGTCGTTCTGGAGAATGTTTGTTGACAGATAACTTATTGTCAAAATCAGAGAATATCTACTCACAATCTGCCACCTGTCTGTACTGTGTGTGCAGAATCAGGTATTCACTGATTTTGACAAACATTTCTTCAGAATGACCTAGTATGCCTTTAAATACACCCACAGGACCAGTGACCACCTTCTATGTGCTGACAGGCAGACACGTCATTGTCTACGGCTGGCAGCATCACAAGACAAGAAGACAGACAGAGACTCACCACTGCTGCGACTCTTGCGGTTGGCCTTCCCTCCCGTCAGCAACATCTTCAAGCTGTTCCTAAACATGACTGCAGCAGATGCCCTGGACTAGACTACACAAGAATCTGTTGAGGAGAGAGAAAAGAAGAGAAATATTAATATTTATCGAAAACACTTGCTATAAGACCAGCTGTCTGCTGTCAGATGTAACAGACATTGTTAACAATAGACTTAGAGTTGTTGATACATATTGCAACACAACTAAACAAGATTGTCAAGACAGGAGAGAAACAAGAACGTTCAATAGAAGATAATGGGAGTTGCGTTTGCCTATATGTCTGTATGTTGTTCGTCTTTGCTTTGTAAAGAGACTTTGAGTTCTTGAAAAGCTCTGTACAAGAAGATAAGCTACATAAGTAAATAAGCTAGGTGGCTAATTAGCAGCTACAGCAAACATCTGGCCATATCTTAAATATAGCATTTAGGACAGACGTTTGGCACAGCTTATACAAGGCTGGCCTATTGCACAGTATTGTAAAAACTAAAGACCGTGTAGGTTGGCGTTTCAGTACAGGGAGAGGGTTAGCACTTAACCAAAAGATAAAACCATACACCATAAGATTGTCTTCATTTCTTGACTGCAGTCTGTTCTATCCTGCTAATCCTCCCGATACACCCCCACCCCCCCCACACACACAGTAAAAAGCATGGCAGCAGATGTTCTCCATTAGGTGGGAGTGACTCAGCAAAGCCCCACAGACGAACTCCAGCTGAGGAGCAGCTTTGGACCCAAACAATTAAAAAACTCAAAGAAGAGAACATGGAAAAGCTCTCAAAAAGCCCCCCTCCCCCATAACATACCAGTTTATTTTTCACAATCCCCCAGTGACCTTGAGAGGCGTCTAAAAGCCTTCTAGTATCATAATACAAAAACAGACACTTGAAATGTCAATGACAAGGAAGCAAGACATACAGTCAGGTAGGATGACACTGAGCCATGCTACAACTATCTTTGGCCTTACTGTTTTAACCCATTGATGACTATGGCAATCTAGGATGCATGTCCTTAATGCCTGAGGGTTTTCTGAAATTTTTTTACGAATTGTCAAGTCTACCAAAACCTTAATATCTAAGCCTGTGTAGCACATAGAAACATGAAATAAAATACATTTAAAAGTTAAGGTTCACAGGTGTTATTTAAACATGCTCCCTTAGCGCTTACAAGCCAACAAATATTTCTAAAAATCGTCAAAATTAGATGAATTAGAAAATTATTAAATATTGTTAATAAATAGATGCAATGTGTTGTGTGATTTTCGTCAGTAGTCTATAGTAGACCTTGATTCTACGCACCAAACGCCACTAACTGTTCTGTCGCCGACATAGCTGGCGTATTTTTTTTATTATTTTGTTTTATTTTTTTATTTTTTATTTTTTTGATTGACATGATTTTCGGCAAACCACACAACTTTTGGGTGGTCACGTGGTCTTCAAAAAATCAACAAAACCCACCTCATGTGTATTTGAACCAATGACAGTGCATTCTATGCTGGGAATGCCATGAAAATTAGATAAAGTAATAATGCTGCACGATGCAGCATCAGGCAGGAGAGCCAATGTGGCATCGCGCAGCAGCCGTCATCAATGGGTTAATTGAGAGTTTATTTTATATCATTTTTGAGAGTGTGTCTGGAAGAATTTTTAAGCTATAGTGCATAACTTAAGTTGCCACCCATGAGGAATTCTTAGTAATTACAACAACACTGTCTGCGCTTCTACATTAGGTAAGCCTGCAGTGATTGTGCATGGAGTTTGTACCTTCTGTGCACATGCAGGTTTTTTCTTGGCAGTAGAATCAACAACTGAAAAAAAGTTTTTCAATTTTTCTGAGCTCCTCCACTAGTGTTGGGGGGCGACACCAATTTTGTATGCTTAATCAACTTTGTGTCAACTAATTTGGCAACGGCTGGTATGTAACGGACATGTGAAAAAGTTACACACTATAGCTTTGAACCATGGCTTATAGGTTTAATCCAGAAGACGTCTCCAGACGAGGGATAGATCGATGACACTCGACTGTGATGCAAATGCAGATTATCCTAAATTGCGATGAGGTTGAACCTTTGAACTTCCATCATGCTGTGTCTGACCGGCCTGGTGGAGAATTAAGATGTCCACAGGAGGTCTCAGAAAGATTCAAAACTGACTGGAGTTCAGCTCGAGTGTGAAGTGGAAAAATAATGAAGTGAGAGAGAAGTCAATTTCGAACAACAACAATATTCCAGTGATAAATTGAGGGGAGCTGCCTCCGTAGCTGTCATAATGAAGCCAGACGCAGCCTCAAATAACCCCAGATGCTTTCTGGAGGCGTCTCAAGCTGTGTTTGTTGTGTTGTTTTGAAAAGAAAGCGAGGGTTGATACTAGATAACAATATTTCCATTAGTGAACGATTCTGAACTTTCTAAATTCGTACAGTAAGTATTTTCTTATTCTTTCAAAATGTTGATTTAAAAGTTAGGAAACAGCAATATCGGCAAAGTGTGTGTGCAGACCTTTTCCAAGACCAAGTGTTGATTTTACCCCCTTGTGTTAAATTAGGGGAAGGAGTCGTAAATTCTCGCCGTGACTTGGCTGAGAGTCATGGCAGACTACATTTGAACACAAATCATGGGCTGCAGTCCCTCACGACTTTGGGATCTCAGAGATGAAATAAAACATCTTAGGGACAGAGGTGGGGTGGAGGTGACGTGAGGTGAGGTGAGGTGAGGTGAGCCTTCGTCGGCATTACTCATAGAACCATTGGTCTGATTGGCCAAAAAACAATTTTTAACAATTAAATGAATCCAATAACAATGTCTCGGTTTATTGACATAACGTAACATTGGGTAGATATGATTTATTTTAAAATTAAATTAATTAAATAAAAAATTATGCATGCATTTTGTAAGTATCTACTTGTATATGTGTGTTATAGTTATGTTAATTCTAAACACAAATTTGAATTAAATAAGTTTAGGAACATTTTAGGAAATCAACATGCTGAACGAAGATAGTACATGCAGTATTTACTACTATTCATGTGGTTCTGTCTTAACAACCTAGCTTGATAAAAAAGATATTTTTCTAGCCACTGACTCTCTTTCTTTAATTGCAGGGTTTTGGCAGGGAAAGAGGCTCCGGATGATCCAATGATTGTCCATCTAATAACCCATTAGTCAGCAGTCACCATCCATCTCCCCAGTCAATAAGAAGTGCCAGTTAAAGTCCCCCATCAAAACCAATGTAAATTAACATTATGACATTTTAAGTGCTTTATCTTTTTGATTTTCAGTTTGTATCACACCTTCACAGGGGCTAATAATAATCCCAATAGCTCATAAAAACACTTCTCAAAAGGTTCTGATCTAGAGGGATCACAGGCAATAAACATGAATGTTTTTGACCTCATTTACCCGGCAGTGCAATGTCATCCAGCACATCCTGACAGGTTCCCCTAAATAAAAAATGAGCCCCGATTTGAATCAGTGGGTCCTCCAGGAAAAAAAATGGCTGACACTCCTTCTCTGTATAACGTTTGGCCCACATCCCCGTGCAAGTTAAGTGGGAACCCCAGCCAGCAGGATCTGAAACAGTATAAAGAGCCTCCTACAGGGCTGTCTATAATAAAACCTGCTACCAGCACCTGATACGATTGTCTTGGCAACTGAGCCGAGGGAGTGAGTTAACTGAAGCTACGGGCAAATAGAACACCCACAAAAGACATGATGACGCTGTTCTAATTTAAGGGAATTTTGCCATCTTGCTAATAGCATGTGCCGTAAAGGGCAGGGAATGTAATGGGATGTTTTGCAATGAGAGAACAAAGCAGAATCGTGACTGCCTTGTCTCTTGGTAACAAAGGTTTGCTGATGAATGATCATATTACAAATGCTAATGGTTGATTTCTAAATGTATTTGGAGTTCTGTGTGAGATTGGTTCAAATGCTAAGACTTCTTGGCTGCTATCCTGAAGAGAGCCCAAGTCCATCTCTCCAACAAAAAGGTTGCAATTTCAGGTTACGTTGTCAGTCGGCAGGATTTCGATTTGCCACTGTGTCCCTAGATGTGTCTATATTCAATAAGTTTACTGTACATAGATAGGACTTTCATGTTAATGGAAGGCATTTGGTAAAGTGTAAAATAAAGGTGTATTTTGGCATCATCTAGTGGTGAGAGTTCTACATTGAACGCTCCGTGTCTACCCCTTTTGTGTTACCTACTACGACCAATCCATACAATACATCTCTTTATTTGACCAAATCCATCTGACTTTATGGTGCTTCCCTGTCCAATATTGGCAATATGTTATCCATGACAGTGATTGTATAATTTGGAATAAAACAAATAACACTAACAAATAATGTTTTTTCTGTTTACTAAATGCAAAATTATTGGAAATAATGGGGCTTGTGAGCAATAATAAAGGATGACTCAAAGCTTAAAATGTCTCCCCTTCGTTATGGAGGCTTCTATAAGCTTCTTGGCCCCTTTTTCTAAGAATTTCATGATATTTTTTTCTATTTTCCTCCTTTCTTGCAACTCTCTCGACTGTGAATGTATCTGTTTCACGTGCGATAAACGTCTTAGTTCTACAGTCGACTTCAATTGGATTAACCGGCCTCCCTCGGCTGTGGGAAAGAACTAGTTAAAAAGCCAGATTAATCACAGCGATCGTTAGAGCCGCTTTATGATACAGTGACACACAATTGATCCTCACACCTACCACAGGGGAAGATGAAAAGCATTAGTCACATCAAAAAACAACAGCGTTAGTTCAAGGTGGCGGAGCAGTGACACATACTGTGAATAGCTCCATCCTGACGTGGGCTGACAGGAACAGGGCACATCTCTAACACTGTTAAGTAACGATTTTACAAAACAGTACATTTCACTTATGATTACACTTTGCAATCCCACAAATTCTGACGCAAATGCCATTAAGAAGATGTGAGGAAGAACTAAAAGTCTATGAAACAGTCTAATTGTTCCTCTAATGATCTGTAACAGCAAATAAGACTAGCAGCTAAAAGAATGCTAGTTTTAGAGAGTTATAGAGGTATTATTAATGCCTTTGCTCTGGTCTGAATCCCGGTCAACTCAGACAAAAGGATTTATGACGGGCAGACCGGAACATCCCGCGGTTACCGAATGGTTCTAAATCAAAGTTTACTTTACTTCACCATCATCATATCACCATAGTATCTCTATTTCACTCGCTTCCATAACATAGGCCCGCTCTGCCAGCACACGTTAGCAAAGACCTTTAGTACAACAGGTGCTTGTGTCATAAAACAAAACACTACCACTTTTGTCCAAAGGGGCCGCGAGAATCCACACAAACTCAAAGATTGCATAGTCCTCTTTTAAATAAACACTTCAATAATGACAATTGGTTTCATCATCTGGAGCCATGCAAGCTCTAGCCTCCGTCTGAAATCCTTTATTGGTGTGATTTATGTGTCTTCCTATTGCAAGATGTAGACAGTGTGTGTGTGTGTGTGTGTGTGTGTGTGTGTGTGTGTGTGTGTGTGTGTGTGTGTGTGTGGAAAGGGAGTGAACGTGGCAAACGGTCAGATCTATTGGCATGCAGGGGCATCTCTACGCAACTCACCGCAACCTCCACCTCAGCATAAAATATGAGCAGGGAGGAGCGGCTTACTATGTCTGCTCTGGTTAGCCTAGAGGCCAGGAAGCATTCTGTGATTATGATACTAAATCATAATCTTACGAAGCCATGACTCAGTTAAGTACATATTGTGGGTTTCATGTCGGCTCTCTGTAATGCAGCTGAAAATGACTAGGAATGAAATAAAAGAGGGCTGCATAGTCTAACTTGATAAATATGCTTTCATATGTATAGTATGGCGGTGAAGGAAACCAGGCAAAGCTATAGCAGTTTACTAAGTGCCAGAGCAGAAAATAGAGGAGGCAAATCAATATATGAAATCTTACAGGACAGGATACTGAGTAAGCAAGTGAGCACACACACACACACACACACACACACACACACACAGACACACAAAAGCAGGTCGCCCTCTCTATGGGCGACGCACTCAGAAATGTACCCATATACACACAAAGCTGAGCTGAAGCAATATTTCATGTGAGGGTGTAAGCATACACTGGTCTCTCATTCCCACTCTTGCTGACCCTGTGTACCGGCCTCTGTGAAGGGAAGCCAAGTAGCAGCATGCGCTCACAGATAATGTGCGTAAGCGGATGCAGCCCATCTCAGGCTCTTCCACACAGCTCGGGCCATAATGCTGCTCCAGTGCGTTAAAAACCACTTAAAGGGGACATTCACCAGCAGCCCCTGCATGAAGAGGAGCTTTCATTTGCTCTGGTCATCCGGAAGAGACACACTCGTTTGCTGAGTGTTTGATGAAAAATGGAACTGTAGACACAGTTATGGTTCATTTGTAAATGAACCGTAGCTGTGTGGAAAGCCCGATCAATCTTGGCTGATCCGAGGCCAATCCCCTCAGTAGTGAATTTGTGTCGCAACCGTCAGAGCGCAGATACATACAGTACAACCTGCAACCATGCAGAACGAACAGGTTGAAAAAGTCAGTTATGCAGAAGCTATAAGCCTTGACCATCTGAAATTGTAATTTGTGGATTTTATTGTATTAAAAGGTGGAGTCAGCAATTCTGGAGAATGCTTGTTGTCAAAATCCCTTTCTGCCAAAATCAATGAGTATATGTATTAACATTAGATTTTCTTTCAGCGCACACTAAAAAAAGACAGGTGGCAGATTGTGAGTAGATACTAACAACAAGTCATTTTGATAACAACCGTTATCCATAATCGCTGACTCCACCTTTACATTTCCCCCTGGGGATAATAAAGATACAGTGCCTTGAACTGAAAGCCTGGATTCACAAAGGCTGAATTAACACTCTCCAAAATAGGTCTGGACTCTTTGTGCTAGAAAGATATGTGTATTAAAGGATTTAAACTTGCATTCAACTGCATTACCAGCCCTTTAGTCATTAAAGTATGTAGGTTTAGCCATAAGCCTTGCTTGAAGAATTGCTTGGTCATGGCATAATGTGGAGAATATTAGAGGATTAGCTTAAGGTCTCTTCACACTGCAACCCCTTCCGTCTAGAATGAATTACATTTTTTAATCACCAGGACTCATCTAAAATGTTTAAACATAAAAAGGAATCCGGGTGGCAGCAGGTGCAGACGTCCCCCCGTCTCTCTCAGTCTAAGCCTGGACTAAAAAAAAATGCGACGTGACCCTCCATTAATTACAAAGCTTATTTGCAATCAATAAAAGTATCTTTTAATGGGGCCGGCGATGGCAAAGGCCAGTGTTTCAGGGGGGGACAGCCAATAGGATTTATCTCATGTTACCCCTGGCCTGCAAATTAAAACTCATCTGAGATGGAAACGGCACAGACACGATCATTAGAATTAGACAAAGACAAAGATTTCCCCAAGGGAGTGCCTTTAAACTGTCATTATCTCCAACATGGACGGTTGAAATTAAGATGTAACTTCTCTTAAAAGATATCATAAGAATAATATGTTTTTTTTCAATGGTTAATTAGGAGTCACCCATGAAAGATTGCTCAATTGCTCAATATTGGTGCTGCAAGCGTGCAGATCCCTTAGCAGCCAGAGAACATTGAGGCAGCAACAGTTTGAGAGAGACAAATGTTCGTTACCCAGAGGGACACACGTTCCTCGGAGCAATTATATCAGAATCCGTCCAGAAACATGAATGTCAGACCCCCTAATCAAATAAAGGACAGTGGCTGAGAGGGCATTGTTTAAGCAGATTTGTCTTGAAACGGTGGCGTAATTGAAGCCAAGTCCTCCACGATCCATTGATTCATTTCCACTTGTCTTCTATCCGCCATCTTCAGGGAGAAAGTGTGAGGTGAAGAGAGGGGCAGATGGACCGCTTCATTAAAACTAAAATGCTGCTGCAGAGGAGCAACGCAGCAGAGAAAAACATTCTCACAAAAAAAAAACAGGGTTCGGTCAGAGCCTCAGCAGTATAGGGCTGCACAATGAATAGTAAAACAAAATGGTGATCTTCATTGAAATATCCATGCGATCTCATTTCTAAATGATGATGATGATTCTCTCTCATTTTGCCCCTAGTCAGACCGAATGTTCTCTGCTTCGCTTGGGAACAATTCCGGCTCTTATATGAAAGACAGTTAGCTACACAATGTAAAAACAAAACAAGCTAATAATGTATCATTCACACGAACAACTCAATAGATGTTGAAACGTGCCAGTATTCCTCCTTGAAGCCCCAACATTTTGACAGTGTAGACTTGATACCGTGTTTTTAACCAAGAAGCATAAAATACAATGGTGTGTTTCCCACACAGACTAGGTCCTCAGTTTGATAGATTTATACAATGTATTCTAAAGATGTTACTTTACATTCTATGTTTTTATATTGTCTGGTACAGTTTTTGTTGTTGAGAGAATTTTGCGATAAATTCTTGAGGATAAAAAAATAATCATGATTCACATTTAAGTGTGAATCGTGCCGCCCTACTCAGCAGTAGACACCAGACGGGGATAAATCACACGCCCATCTCCAGTGTGAGGACGGGCCTGGAGGGAGCGCAGTTCCATAAATCACACTGATATCAATAAGAGGAAGTGTCAGGGCCCGGCGCACGAGGTGAAGGCAGCACAGGGCCATGCAGAAAACCACTTAAGGTTTCACCCGGTAACAAAGTTTCACTCCGGCCGTGCGGTAAATTATTTATTAATCTAGATTAATGCCACCGTGATCATCGCTTTGCAGCCGGGGGGGGGAAGGTGATGTCTGTATCATGACGGTATGAAGGTATGATCAGTCACAGATTGAGAGATGAGACAGATTTTGGATCCAAGGGTTCCAGGGTGGCCGAGATTGTTATCGAAAAGCTCCTCAGTTTTTTTATTATTGCTTCGAAATGGAATATAGAAGGTCTGCTCAAATCACACTTAAGAATAATGGCACATGTCAACATGTAAAAGTTCAATTTTTCCGAGAATGGGAATGAAGAATACAGTATTAATCTAATTTGACATTTTTATATCAGCTATCAGAAATCTGTATCCGCATTGCTGTAAGGATATACTTCAAATCTAATGGATGGATAATTAAATAATGCTATAGGTTTCTGTTATGGCCATCAGTTTTAAATATGTGTCATTGTCAACTTTATTTCAGATAAATCATGGCTCTAAATACTAATATACCCATGAGCCTAAGCTGCCTAAGGCATAAATTAAAGTTGGAATAGATTTAGAATGGTTTGTCCATGCAACTGGGATCCAAGCGGTTATTGATTTCATTCAATATTGACCAAGGGCCTGATAATGAATTTATTTTAAATTACAGTGTATAATCCTTACTTACTGCTCAGCATTTTAAGCACCCTCTACACATTTTTAACATGTGTTTGGATGTTGTTTCACTAAAATGCATCATGGGAGTTGTAGTTTACTTCTCTCTTTATATTATTCCAAAAGGCAGACTTTCGACTTCATGCGTAAGAGTGTATGTCCATCAAAGCCCTAATAGAGCTTCACCTGCCAGTTACCAATGCAGAAAACGAATGGTACTTTTACTTTTACTGAACTCATTTCTCCTTTTTTGAACCTCTATAGCGGTATAGCGGTAAATACTGTGTTTAAATTTTACTTTTCACCGACTGAAAACCAGTTACTCATCCACTCTCCTGTGTCAAATGAGCTGTAATCTAGACCTTATATCAGCAACACACCATCTGCTACCTCATGCCTTGAGGCTTCAACACTTAAGAACAAAGATGACATTTGGTACAGGGTTCAGGTTCACAAGAGCACCTGAAAGTAACACATTTATGGACAATATGTCCAGCTCTTTGTTGTAAGCTTGGCTAATAGTTCTTATATGACCAGAAGTAATGTCACAGAACTTCAGGCTTGACTAAACAAGCAATTCAATCTGTTTTCATTGCTGACTTATTAAACTCTATACAGCTTAAGGAAGGTTGGGCTTAAAGGTAGAGTCAGCAATTCAGGAGAATGCTTTTTGACAAAATCAGCGATTGTCAAAATCAGTGAATACCTCCTCTGTATGTTGAAAAAAAAAAGAATTCTTAATACACAGCCTAGGCTCTGTAAAGTGACATGTTGCTAGCTATGGTGGCCCCCTTTGTTTGGATACCCGTTTACAGAACCTAGGCTGCGTATTAACAAACTATATATGTCAGCACACGCTGCACACACAGTATGGAGGATTCTGAGGAAATATACACTGATTAATAAGTGATTTTGACAACAAGCATTCTCCAGAAGTACACACCACAACAGCTCACATATAGCAATTTAGCAAAGAGAATTACTATGAGCTTTGGTTGTTTGGTTATCATCTCCCTGTGGGGGAACAGAAGCCCTCCGAAACAGGCCAACTGGCACACATTTCCATTACCAAACCTATGCCCAGTTTAAACCTCTCTCGCCCTCTCCTCTCGTTCAAATCTATTCAAAGGAAGCAACTGAAATAGCATGTCAACCTTTATCATAATCAAAGAGAGCCAAATGAATTGCGGCATAATTCATTGCCTTTTTATTTTGCATTGTTTGTTTTGCGGACGTCTGGGCGACACCAAATAATTGGATGAAATGCTGTGGGCCATGTAGACAGGTGTAGGAAATTCACCTCGTCGGACCCAGGGGAAGGCAAATAAATCACCTAATTTTACAAAAACAAAATTACTATCTATTTTCGCAGAGCTGCGCCACCACAGTGTATTTAAAGTTCATTTGCGTGTCTGCTTCGTAATCTGGACAATGGCAGACAGCGCGGAAGTAGGCATTTTGTCAGTGATTAATGAAAAAGCAGTTTTACACCCCCCCACTCCCTCCCCCGCCCCCTGGAGACATCTAAATGACATTGTAGGCCGAGTTCTGATTTTAATATGTTGTGAATGCGCCTCGCTCTTGTTTGGTTGTTGCTGTGGACAATAACACAAGACTGAGTATGAGCAGCAGTGAGTGTGTTGTGTTGTGTAGAGTAGACCTCTGCATGCAACGCCACAGAGGGAGGGAGGTAGAGAGAGAGAGAGACAGAGAGAGAGAGACAGAGAGAGATACTGAGATACCATTTTCTCCCCATCAGTCAGGCAATTTTTCGAATTTTGAGTTACAAACAACTGTTACTTACATGAGTATGCAGTGTTTATTAGGGAGTCACTAAGAACTGAATACAATAACCTAACTATTGTTACATCAGTTAAATATGCGCCATATGTTTGATGATTTTCCTCCTTTTGACTGTGCAATGTAGCCTCCTGTATCACTCGGCTCCATCAAGAGACCACTGGACAAAACCATTTTGGAAAGGGTGAGAGTGGACGCAGAGCTTTCGATAATAATCATTAAAAAAAAACTAGTCACTCAACTTATTTATTCAATAAATTTTTTTATAGGGGAGAACGGGGTAATCTGAGCCACTTTTTACATTTGCTCCCCTCTAAGCGAGCTAAAATGATTTATCACTCAAATTTACACATTTCCCATTAATTCAGGATGTTTCCTAGAAATGGGCATTAGCAGAATTTTTTCAAGACAAAGGGCAGTGAAAATATGATTGTTTTAAAAAAAGCTGTCATGTGGCTCAGTTTAGTTTTGGGGTAAACTGAGACAGACCAGAAAAATCAAGGGGGTAAACTGATCCACTTACTTTTTCCACTCTGAAACTACCATAAAAACGCATATTGTAACAGTTATAATCCTGAAAGCTAGCCACACATTCCAGAACTAATATCGGACTAGTAAAAGAATGATGGGGTTTGGTCAATTAAGCAAAGCAAATTTTCTAAACACTTGAAAGTAACTCTGAACAAAATCAAATACAACATATTATAATTCAAAAGGTTTTAATAAGATTCAAATGAATGATAGAACCAGTTAGATTAGAACACAGTCTGGGGGTCAGAACACAGGAACCTTAGAGCCAGCTAGTGTCTGGGGGTCAAAGCATAGGAAAATCAGAACCAGCGAGAACAGCCTGGGACTCAGAACACAGGAGAAGACCCAACTGGAATATAACATCAGCCTGTCATACTCTACAACTAGGCCTATACTCTACATTCCAGCCCTGAAGGTTACAGGGAAAGATGAGAAGGTGCTCTTTCCGTGTGGTTGGTTGCCCCAGGTCGTCTTCCTGGTGTATTTCCTTGGCATGATGGCTTTTCTACAATGTGTATGACATTAAAATAAAACATATGTTATGTAATATAATATTACATTAAAATATGTTTAAGACTAAACTTAACTTGTGCCTCATGGTGGGGGAAAGTGAGACAGTGTCTCACTTTCCCCCACAGCATTTGTCTCACTTTCCCCCACCACCACAATTTGAGAAAAAACTACCTCTCTTAGCATTTCAGGCTAATCTTTAGCTAATATCACATGGTTTTTATATGTTGGTAGTTCATCAACACGTATGATAGAAGTTTTTCTACGTGAATACATTTGCTTTGGCACAACAGTTGATTAAGTTGACAGCAAGAAAATTTACTTTTACATGCAAAATACCTATTTTGGTGAAAAAAACATGCTTACCACAGCACCATGAGGTCCTCTCTTTCAGGGCCATGGGGAAATGAGAGGGGCTTGAAAACATATATCTCACATGACCAAAAAATGTTTCCGTTCCCTAGATACAGGGGGTGGTTCACATTACCCGATGCCTCAGATTCCCCCGTTCTCCTCTATATTTATGAGAAAATAAAAATTAATAATTTCAAGCTTTTTGAAGGGGTCCCCACTGATTATTTAGGCCCTCGGTAGTCAGTTCCACTTTTCCTCCCACTACGACGCCCATGTTGAAAGCTGAAACACTGTGTTGAACACTGTGCCCAGAGAGAGAAGGATGGTTGAATGAGACAGCTAGAGTTAATCCTACCGACTCCCCTTCCACTCCCCTTCTTCATCCTCCTGCCTCTTCATTCACAGACCGACCTCACTGCTACACCTGCTGGCCATTTGGAAGCGCTGCTGCATTCGCTCTACACTGACACACACACACACACACTCAGAAGAGAGATGCCAGGAGTTATATTAATGAAACGATCAATCTAAAACCTAATCTAAATAATAGAATTCAACCTTTGTTGACGACATATGACACTTGAATGCCTATCATCCCGTCCGTAAAATACACACAGATCGTTTGGTTTTGCATAAATCCTCTCGGCGGTGCGGTTCCCATTTGTATTCGTCTAGCGCCCTGATCCTGTTCAAACAAATAGACCGGGAGCTTTCAGGGAAGATGAACGTTGGGATGTTTGACAGGCGGCTTAAAGGGGCAAATAGAGTCATGACACGGGAAAGGGAAGGTCGTTTGGCATTAGGCCACTAACGGCAGGTAATCAACGTCGGCAGGAGTGCACATTTGCATTGGGGATGGAGGCATTTCAAAATCGGGTCTGGTCAGGGCAATGAAATTATTAAATTGTCAGAATTAAATCAGTTGAGGTCCTGCAGTGGTAGAATCTCCTGGTCCCCCTTCTACTGTATTAAGTTAATCTTAAGAACCCAGAGTGGAATTTGAAAGATGCAGCCTCAAATTTGATTTGTAGTAATGGCACTGTGTCAGACGACAGACTTAAAAGGCTTAATAAATAAATGATGATCTCTATGATAAAGTCCCATCCAAAATGGGATCTAGAATTGAAATACAATGTCTATAAAAATAAGTATTCACTCCTGAGTTCCTGAACAACACTTAATCACGGTGCAATTAAGATTAATGTGACTCTTAATATGATCTACGGATCACACAGGTGGCAGTGCAGGTGCCAAATCCTCTACTGCAGAGACCCTGGATATGATTTGTGATGGCTTTACCTCTGAATTGTTTTTATAGGAAGACATAAATAATTGTAAATAATAAATGGACTGCATTTATATAGGGCTTTAATCCGTTAAGCCTCTGACTGTCATTCATACTCATTCTCCAAAGGCAGGACACTAACACACAGTGTGCTGGCCAATCATCGAGAGTAATTTGTAGTTCAGTGTCTTACTCTGGGACACTTTGACAAGTGGCAAGAGGTGGGGATTGAACCGCCAACTCAAAATTCACAGGAACGAATACATTTCCTCTTGAGTCATAATGTTCACCAGTGGGTAGTGTTGTATCCTCGTCAGTGCAGAAGTGACTGTAACAGGTTGGTCAGAGTTATTCTAGGGCTTAAAATGTAAGTGTTTTTTTTCCTACTATACTGTGTGATCAAATGTTGCCTATTTTTAAATTAAGTTCAATCAAGTTGCATAGTGTCATGATCTCAGTTGTAAGAAATCGATCGAAACGATGTCACAATCTATAAAAATCTAACGAATCGAGGATTTGCAGAATTGTGACACCCCCTAGAACTTACCGATGAATTTAAAATGCAGTAGAGCGGAATTTGGTGCATTTTCTTCCAGTCCCAATTAATCAAAGCATAGAAAGGCTGTGATAATTTCTTTTCATAGCTGTCACATGGATCTAATGCCAGCCTGGAGCTAGTTTCACTGCTACTCCCTCCCTCTGTGCTGTCAGTTCTGACTTTCTGCCTGACATAAGTATCCCTCTGAGGATTCCCCAAATGGGTTGATTTGGCCACTTCAAGGGAAAAGCACTAAACAACCAACTACCACAAGCTCCCCACTAGCTCTCATTTCATGCTGATGTGGTGGTGGGTATCCCGTTTAAATTCATATCCTTAAAATGCTTGACCATGCAACACTACGCCAGAGGCCTGTTGAAGGGGGATTGTAGCAACTTTGTATCTCAGAGCAGCAGAGCTAGATTGAGAGTTGGACTGCCTGGGGCTAGTGTGTATCAAGTGCAGCTGAGTTTGTTGATAGGCTTAGCAATAGCAGCATTGGCTTCTAAGTAGAGTCAAGCCACGGGGGTACCTACTCCTGGGTTGGTTTCCCTCATAAATAGGCAGAGTTATAAAAGTCTTAAAATGCAGTCAAAGCTAAGGTTAACATGGTACAGACACTGATGCTGTATGAGACAGTTTCTAACCCCCTTTCGTACCTTTGTGTTTGCAGTTAAATGCTGGCGAGTCAAAAGCGTCAACCGTAATTGCAAAGCTCAGCTGCTTTTGACTTGCATTGCTGCTTGCGGCTAGAAAATAGAACAGTGTCATATTTTTTTATTTTTTCTTCGTTTGTTGCACTGCAGCAAATGCAACCGCCCCAATCAGTGTCAGCTGAATGCTTGCAGTTTTGCAGTGGGTTTTCGACAACAATTGCCCAGAAAGGTCACAGTCGAAAGTGGTTAGTGAGGTAAGCCATGAGAAAAAGACAAGCAGATTCTCTGGTAAATGTCGCTGCTCACTAGGGCACACGTTGGAGAAAAGACCACAGATTTATTTCAACTCTGGTATACTCAACAGAATGTCAATATTGCAAGATTCGGTAGAACCTCTGAATAATTTAATTCCAATGTTGTTGTTTTTTTAGTCAAATGCCAACTTTCTTTAAATAATTGCTTTCTACTTCACCTGCATTTGGAAAACTACAGTATAGTTAAGGTAAATCAAGGGGTAAGGGACCCGAAAAGGCCCTTAATTTACAAAGACATTATGGTTGTTAGAAAGGTGAATGGTAATTGCAGTTCTGAGAATGGATTCTAGACTTCCTGGGCTGACGCATTCATCTTTACATCTTAGCTCTTTATCTAGGTATTACATTCTCTCGGCTGACTGATGTGTGTACGACATCAGGAACAGAAATAGTCTGTCATTCAAGTAGAGGTGAAATAAACATCATGATTTTCTTTTCAAAAGAGGGAACGTGTTGTTGCTTTCTACTGCAGATAAGTGCCAGTGACGTCAATAAAAGACAAAAAAACAAAAAGGGTTCATTGTGCCCAGGCCCAAGCATCTCCCGTGGGTATGGGGCAGAGAGAGAGTCATCAGACCTTTCAGAGGGTGGGTACGGTTTCAAAAACCACAGGACGAGAACAGAACAGATCGATAATGTATTTACCCTCCATCCAAACAGGTGGGGAGAAGAAACAGAGAGAGAGGCGTAGGTAAGTCAAAGAGCCCCATAATGACATTTGGTGCTGACCGAAGGAGTTTTATTTTACCCACAGAAACAAGGCCTGGCCCGGCTCATAAATAACACTGAATAACAGGTCCAATTGTCAAATGCGCTGTTGACAACTGCCTCGGTTTTTTGCTCGTGTCTGGGGAAATAAGTCCGTGAATTACACAGGCATGGATATAAACGCCGGTTTTCGCTGAGGCAGAGGCACACTGACTGAGATAGGGGATTAATCTGTTTCCAGATGAATTATGCATTCCTCCAGTAGTCTTGTATTACCATGTACACCGCTGTCATGTTCACGTTTACTGTGCAGAACGCCGTTTGTCCACTGTGAATTAATAGCACCGCTCTAAGTTCATTTAATTTTTATCCACAAGACAGTTTCTACGGGAGCTGTGGATGCCTTCAGGCTGCAAATGACTTAATATCACAGTGAAAATAATAGGTGCTGGCTGGTTCCAAGAATGTTCTGTTTGTTTTTCATGTAATCGGTCTGGCTTTGTATCAGGTCCACAACCAAATCCAGCTTTGTCAAGAAAGGAATGGGTGTCTTAAATAAACTTTTACTGACACACTTTACGCATGTATTTTTTTATAAAGACTCTATTAAAGGTGGAGTCAGTGATTCTGTAGAAGGCTTGTTGACAAAATCACTTTTTATTACAATCAGTTAATATCTCTTCACGATCCGCTACCTGTACGTAAAAATAAAAACCTGTGTTAATACACAGCCTATGCTCTGTAAACTGGTATGTTAAAAAAGGATATGTAAACAAATCAGACCCACAGTAGCTACTAGCAACATGCCCGTTTACAGAGCCTAGGCTGTTTATTAACACTGGATTTTTTTTTCTCAGCTCACACAGTATAGACAGATACTTGATTGTGAGGAGATATTCATTGATTTTGACAACAGAAACATTGAAAACAAGCATTTTCCAGAATCACTGACTCCACCTTTAAATTGCAGGGCCCACAATAAAATACCACAAGGATAATAACAAATGAGTGTGCCTCACAAGGTCAGAGATACCTTAAGTGTTATGTGACTATGAATCCGGTTAGGAGAAGACGGTATAAACAAGGATAGAAAGGGAGCGTGGGCAGACATAGAACATCTTAAATTACTTGGCGCTTCCTAGTTCAGCCCCTGCACCAGATCACTGTCAGGCCGGACAGACGTTTGATTGAAAGCGCAGACAAGACCACTGGCAACCGAGACCCAATTAGCTCGTTAGCTCGTCGCTGACCTCTCTGTCGGCAATTTGATGACCACCAATAAATGTCTCTTAGATCCTCAGCCACCATCGCACCATGTGTCAATCACGGGGCTCTGGCGCAAAGTGATGGAGCAGCAGTTTATTCCCACACTCACTAGCTTGGTATATATAGGACATTTAGAAAGAAACATTGTGGTAGTCCAAAAGAGGATTTCAAGTCTCTCACACAAATGTAGGCAATCATTCATTCCATTTTCACTTCAGCAGCAGTGTGTTCCAGTGGCTTTTAATTGAAAAGATACTTATCGTAAGTCGTTTCATTAAATGACTGTGATTGTTTTCATGTCACGTCGCAATTATTTTTCCTTGTGTTATTGTGAGGACTGCAGACTATAGTGTTGGGTTGATGAGGCTGTGTTGAGAAAATTAATGAGATATCCTCCATACAAGAAAGGGCATCTTCATTCTGTCTAGTCCTTATTAATTTCACTCAAACAAGGGCCACGTATTGTTAAACAGGAGCACTCCATCTCCTCTCACGGATGATAATGTCAGCAATCTGCAGTCGTGTCCGTGCGTGTGCGTGTGCGTGTGTGTGTGTGTGTGTGTGTGTGTGTGTGTGTGTGTGTGTGTGTGTGTGCGTGTTCATCCTCAAACACAAGATAAAAAAAACATGAGAACCTGCCAATCAGAAAGGAGATGATTAAAGGTGGAGTCAGTGATTCTCGAGAACGCTTGTTGTCAAAATCAGTGAATATCTCCTCAAGAACCGCTTCCTGTCTGTACTGTGCTGTAAAAAAAAAATCCAGTGTAAATACACAGACTAGGCTCTGTAAACGGGCGTGTTGCTAGCTACGGTGGGCACCTTTGTGTCCATACCTTTTGTTTCCACACAAGTTTACAGAGCCTAGGCTGTGTATTAACACCAAATTTGTTATAGCGCACACACAGTTCTGACTAGTAGCAGATTGTGAGGAGATATTTACTGATTTTGACAAAAAGTGATTTTGACAACAAGCGTTCACCAGAATATCTGACTTCACCTTTAGGTGGCAAATAGCAGCTAGTTTTCTTGTTGCCTTGTTCAGTCTAATAACCTGTCATGCAGCAGAGAGGGATCAGAGATATTATGGATATTCAAACATGGGAGATTACCTCAGACCTTCACCTTTGCTGAAGGTCAGCGGCCGACAGATTCCTTCAGGCCTAATGCCATCCACATTAGTAGGCTGAGCCAGGCTTTGCTAACATCAGCAAAAGAGAAAAGGCTAGGTGCTATTACCCTCTTGAGATAGGATGTGTCAGCCATACAAACACACTATCTACGCTGATTGTAAATAGTACAAAACAAACAGTGAAACCGCGGGGAAGGGTATGTGGAGACAGGATGGAATTAGAAAAGATAAATAATCAAAGACCACTGCAGTAGTTGGACCAAACGAATAAAACAAAAGCATGCATTTTTAATTATTTGCAGTCAAGAAGTGCTGCTGATTTTAAGCCATGCGGTAGCCTGTGGAGGAGTTTATGCTGTAGGTCAAATGTTGGTGATATAAAATTACAGTCACCATCTGTTTTGGCTGCGGTGATACTAAAACTGCATATCCCAAGGGCACATTGATGTTGAAAAAGACAAACTTTATGTTTTATCATCCATTCCACAAATGACCTATAATGTCTTTGAAACTGTTCTACTTAAAGGAGGAGTAAGCCAGAGAAAGCTTGATTATGTTTGAACTGATCACCAAAACAAATACAACCCTCCCGTCTTGTGGCCAATATAACATGTCCAATAGCATTGTTGTTACTAATGTCAAGAATGCTGCCTTTAGCTGATTGGTTAGAGAAGTGTTGCAGGGCTCAGTCTGATTCCCTTTGCATACATAGTATACCCTTTTATGGAGCCTGGGCTGTGTATAAACACTGGACTTTTTTTCAGCACACACATTACACAAACAGGTAGCGGACAGTGAGCAGATATTCACTGATATTGACAATAAGCGTTCTGGATTACTGACTCCACTTCTAAGATCAGAGTATAACGTGGACGTGTTATTATACACAAACCAATTAAAACGTGACATAAGTCAACTTAAGGTTGTCGGCCAGTGGCTTGGTTTCATTACTGAACTTCATAGAGGCAGGCTGCCCGGGAGGAAACGCCTTCGTAATGGACCCCTGCCAGGTCCAGAAAATAATTGGTACCTGCCACCACATGCATGACTGCTGTGTGTGTGTGTGTGTGTGTGTGTGTGCGTGTGTGCGTGCGTGCGTGTGTGTGTGCAGCTTCAGAAGTCATGTGAGGTGTTAAGCTTTGATCCGGTGAATATCGCATATTCTCTTATGTCTGCACTCAATTTTTGGAACCCCAAAACCAAATCAGTCCATATTATCATTATCGTCATCAGTTGGTTATCCGTTTCGTTGGCGATCTAATATTTGTTCTTTTTGTTCAAATCATTTTAAATGAAGAATCAAGAAAAAATGTCATGTAGTGTCAGCTTCTTAGTGGTAAGGATTTTGCTGAATAGCTTTGTGTGTTGAACATTTGGTTGGACAAAACAAGCTATTTGAATATGTCACATTCAATTATAATTTTGTATTTTTTTTCCAAAATTCTACAGAAGAAAAAAAAACGATTAATTGATTAATCAAGAAAATCCTGTTCTAAACCTGACTACCACGGACCACCCACGTATATGCACTGTGACCTGACAAAATAATTTGCTCTCCTACACAGCACACTTGCTGGCAACTCTTTTGTTGTTTAATGTATTAGATTGTGGAGGAGGGGAGGCAGCTGTTAGATGGGCCCAGCTGTCAATGACGGCTGGCAGGGATGAGAGGGGAGGAGTTGATTTTGAACAAACCTGTGCATACACGGTCCCAAAGGAGCACCACTTTAAAGAATTCCCTCAAAAGCCCAGATGATAGCTCCATGTCTCTGTTTACTTCAGCGTCTGCGGCGCATTTACAATCCAATGCACAGAGTAATTATGCTAAATATAATGTGATGGAGATGAAGACAGCATGATTGACTTGGCAGATTGAGGCTCAACATGAAATATCTTAATATGTTCGCTATCTACTGCCACCGCTGGTGCCTTTGAAGTATTTTCTACAGTCTTGGGTCCCACTGCACACCTTAGCAAGTCTATTTACAAGACAGACACACAGAAGTTTTTCGGGTTCTGTTGCATTACATCCAAGCACATTGCGGAAAATTGAAAAGCACAGACTGAGGTGGCCAGCTATTGAAAAGATTAGGATTTATAGACCATGAATGATTGGTGGGAACAAAGTCCCAACTCTGTCAGAAAGAAAATGAATTCACAACAGCTTTACTGGACCACATTTTCTATCCGCACAATTATGATGCATGAAGTGAAACAGTAAAGGGGGAAAATATGGAGGAAATTGTGGTACAGCTCAGTCTAGACTACAATGCAGATTGGATTTTCATGCTATTATTCAGACAGTGTTATTACTCAAACCGTACATTAGTACAGACCGATCTCTGTGGCCTTCATTTCCTGCGTTGGTGGCCGGCTACTAGTACACTGTGGACTCTAGCAAGCCATTACAGAAATCACTGGAAGCCAGGCATTATTATTATGTTTAATGGCATGGCCTTAAGATGGACATTTGACGTCTGTTGGTAAATTGAAGGCTTTTGGTTGTACTAGCCTGGGTTTTTACGAAAAATTACTTTTGCAAATATTCTCTGGCATTGTGGAGACAGCAATGGCAAAGTTATTCAGCCATTAACACAAGAGCCCATTGCAGCTTTTGTCATTTAGACTTGTACACTAGTATGCATAACTCTTACAGACGGCCTTTGATGTACAATGTTCAACATTTCCCCTTGAACGCCCAATTCTCTGCTCAAATCCTGTGCAGCTGCCTCCCATCTCGAGGCCAGAGATAACCAATATGTCCGGCTTCAAAGCCACCAGCCTGAAATGTTTTAATGAGCTGCATGACAATTAGACTAGACCGTAGCTACAAGCAAATAAGCCCGAAGACACTGTAGAGCATTTCTCTCTAAACCAGCTGCGCGAGATATGACAAAGAGCATAAGTGAGTCAAAAGGACCAGTTCATTTGTGAGTTTCCCCTAGCCTGGCAAGACCATCCTGATCTTGTGCGAGCTTTGTAATCGTTTCTCTCCTGCAAAAGTCTGGCCTTTCTCCAATCTCCGTGGGGAGAAGCCCGGCCCGGTCCAGGGTTCTTGTTGTCGTCAACATGGAATCAACAAATTAGCTTGTGAGATACTGGTGGACTCACAAGACAGGACTGACGACTACACAGAACAATGGGAGGCTTTTCACTAAAAGGGACAAACATTAGTTCAGAACGTGGGTCCTGATTGGCCCAGGGATTTTCTTGTCAGGCTCCTCTCTACGGAAATTGGAGAAAGGCCAGACTGATTTGCGGGAGAGAAACGAATGTGAAGCTTGCGCAAGATCAGGCCGCTCTTGCCAGGCTAGGTTTCTCCTCCAGATAATAAACATGATGCTTTTACTAACCACTTCTTTTATCGCTTACTAGCAATGTACCTCAAATGAAGGTTGAGGTTATCCTGGAAGCCCATGTTATTTACCTTTAATCCCCCTCCTCTGTTTTCAGCCTGGAGCCACCAACCCTCACTGACTTCCCATCAAACGACTGACAGTTTGAACTGGAATGCGTGACTAAGCCAGAGGTGGCCCCACCAGGAACTCAGCCCGGGTCTCCGTGGGTGAGAGTTTTGCCCATGTGTCACATGTTTACCCAGCCAAGTTTTGTCTGACTGTTTTGAATTAGACAATACATAGAGATTCTTGCCATTCACGTGCTGCTCCTGCTCTTCTGACTATCAGATGGGGTGGTAAAAGTTCTCAAGCATTCCTCAGTCTTCTCATCCACCTATCTTTGGATCATCTAGCGATCCAAGTCTGTAGCTTCTGGATAATGTTCAAGACAACGTCACAATGTGCATCCTACCCGTATCATGTTCCTTGTTGTACATTCCAGCTACTTGGGAAAAATAAACTCTTCTCTCATCTGCTCTAGATTTGTGACAGAAGAACCCTCAATGAGAAAACCAGCCTACCAACCACAATACACGGATGACTTATAAAACCCAAAGCAACAAGGATCAAGCCAAAGAGTGAGGACAGCTCATCCCCCCACACATTTCAAACGGAATTTATCTCGCTTGTAAATTGGTTTTCGTCACAACCGGCTGTCAGAGTCGGCGTCTGTGGGTTTTTTCGGCGTGTCGGATTTGACACAGCTTCCCCTTCGGTTGCTGTGGGCTGTAGCTAACCACCCACACGCCCCACTGGGGAGCGACCATCTTCTTCAGATCCCCTTCAACGACTTGACAAGCCTGATCACTCTCATCATCATAGCCCCGCTAGCACTCCGCAGTTCTTTGGTGCCTGAAGCATCCGATTGGTCAAAGCAATGACTAATACTTTCGTAAGAGGGCCCATAAAGGCAGTTGCTTTACTGGGGAAATGGAACCTGGGGCATGTATAAATCAGTGACTATTACTTCTTCTCCCACCATACTGCAAACCAACTCCACCACCAAAGGTTTCCAGAGGTTAACACGAACCGCAACTCACATCTGATGACAAGTACAATTGAAGGACTAGAAACCAGTATTTCATAGGCCTAGAGACACATGTCATGTTTCTGCATTTCTGCACCAGTGACCAACACAGGAGCCAAGCCTCGTCAATCACAAACTGACACACGCGACATGCCGAAAGGGACAAGGCGGCCTGGTAATACAGGACCCTTGAAAATTACAGCGTTTCTGCATATTTGAAGAAAATACTGTGTATGTGAAGCTGTTAAACAGAGAGAAAGCTCGACAGAAAGGCTTGTAGAACTAAATGATTTTGTTCCCAAGGATGTGTAATGCGCCGAAGATGAAAAAAAAAATGAAAAAGGTTTTTATGCCATGTAAACCCAATTAACTCAGCTCAAACAAAAGAAATTCCTTCCACACCCCACTAAAATGTGAGTAATGCAGCAGACCCTTTGTGCCAGTTTATGGTGGGATTATAATTTATGCCACCTCCTAAACAGCACTCGCAGACTGTGTCTCTTTTGTGTGTATGGCCCTGGCTCTTTTTTTTTTTTTTTTTTTACGGCGGTGGAATCTCAGAGGAAGAAAAGAGCCAGTGTCATGCGGTCAGAAGGCATTTCAGTCAGACACAAAATTTGTGTCAGCACTTCTCACTGCCAGGGCGCTCTGAGCCGTTAGCCCCTATCTCAGAGGCGAGCCCAGGGTTTAATGGGACTCACTCTTCCAGTCCATTTGCCGGCACCGCATCGCACTACAGACCACAGCTGCATACATGTGAGCCAGCGACTGTCACTCCGCATACCTCTCTGCAGCAAGCGTGCAAGTGCCAAACACACACACACACACACACTCTTTAACAGCTGACAGAAGTTGTTCATCTTCAGACACACACCAAGCAGACGACAGATATAATGTGCAAGGATGACACAGTATTAAGGCGAGAGACTGCAGGTGAATAATAATTGATTGGATTTATATGCGCTTTATTTTTCTGTGACTCAAAGCGCTTTACATGGTTCCAGGTTCAATTCGTTCACACACAGTCATACCGGTGGTGGTAAACTACGAGAGTAGCCACAGCTGCCCTGGGGCAGACTGACGGAATAGGGTAAAGATTTTAGCTTATAGATATCATCATGGAACTTTTCCAGTTGATTACAGTGCACTTTCTGGATGTTTTTAGGAAGACAATATATCATAAATCAGACAATTAACAACATGAACAAATACTTCAGAATAGTGCTAGGAATAATTGTGGATTTAGTTTAAGATCTTTGGTTCAAAAATAATTCAGATAATGGCCATTGAAAATGGTTGTATAGGAGAAATATACAGGCAAACAGACAAGGTTAAGTCAAATAAACACCAAAGTAGACAAAAATCTCAAAATGTACCAGTGTTTGAAACAACAATATTTTCCCCTGCAGTGTCTCGCCTTAAACCCTGGTAACAAGACTGCAGAGGTCACAGGCAGACACCTTTGTGAACTCATTTTCTTATTTATTGGCCCAAACCATTCACCATTTCAAACTCCTGGTGCTGCAGCCATAATATTCATTCTGATTAGGGCCGAACCAGAGAGCATTTCTCTAAAATAAACTTCTTCTTATGAAAAGACTTTGGATCTATTTCAGAGCCAAACAACAATTTCATGGCTGGCCAGTCACAGAGTAATTACATATGGCCCCAAAGCCGACACGTCGATCAGTACCCGGGACACTTCTTAAAAATAAGACTTTTACTGACAGACAGCTCCTTGAAGAGATGAGAGCACCCCAGTCTGCAGTGCGTATTGTAAAAAAAAAAATCACAATGAAAATAGAAGCAGACAACATTAATCTGATTCTCTTTTATAGAGTGTTCCCTGTATAAACAGTCCAGTTATTACAGGACCAACTTTCCTTTCCTGAAAATATGCATGGTATTTTAAAAAGGTCAATTCCAAAAGGTTGGCTATAGTGTGTGGGCTGTCAGAACATTGGTTGACCAGATTGCCTCTTCTTAAATATGGCAGTTCTGCTGATAAGCAAACAAAAACGGTTCTTAAATATCTTGAATAAACAACACAACAAACTTGAATTTATATACAGTAGAAAAATAAGACGATAGTCAGAAAGGTCATGCAAGCTTTCCCGTGAAGAACTTGCTTCAACAAGTTCAAGTCCCACTGATGTTTTTTCTAAAATGTAAGATAAAATGCTATGATGGAATTGTATGATAATGCAACTACAGAGTATGTGTTTTACGGTGATCTTAATAGTTAAACAATTGCTTAAAGATATGTTATAAAAAGATGATGGGCTACTTTTTGAAATTAAGACGTTCAAGCAATAAACATGGTCAAACATGCCAACCCTGCAAGTTCACCCAAGCATCTATCAGAATCACCCTACAAATAAGTCCTAACAATACATTTGTCTGCTTCAAAAAGCTTTCAATTCATGTTTAAATGTTAAATAATTCACACATACACACTTGTCCTTTTTCTACTTGCAAAACAGGCTTAACAACAATGCATCTATACAGTTCTGAACTCAATGACCTTGGTGTGATGCAGCAATACTTGTAAAGAGTTTTTTTTTACTGCTATGAAACTTGAGAGATGACTCACCATGAGTAGACAGCAGTCAGTTCTCCAAATCCCGGTCTTTTGAAGTCAGCGAGGCGCTACATTTCGCTGGGCCGCTGCACCACAGTCCCGATGCTTCAGTCTCCAGCGGAGACAGACACCCAGCAGATTTTCTACCAAGGCAAAAATCACAGTGAATAAAAACTTTACCTCAAGCCGAGCAACGGACTGAAACAAGTCTTGTATTGACGGCACGCAGCAGAAGCAGCAGCAGCAGATGCAAGCTGACAACCAGCTCAGTGGGTTTTGGCCAGTGAGTCTATGCAGTGGACTGTCACTGTTCACTCTGTTGATGTTGATTTCCAACAGATCAAATAAACAGTGGTTGGTTGGTAATGCAAACAACAACGTTTGGGGTATTTTTTTTACAAGGGGCTTGTTGTCAAATGGGCCGACTATAGGACAGCAGGCAGACAGTCAGTCACCTCTTCAAATGGGTAATTGTGATATACAGTGCTGCTTTCAGAGCTATGTAGAGAGTCCCTATGCACTCCGACCAAATGTTTCATTATGTCATTAGGTGGAGAGTTAAGGATAAGAGACAGGGGAGGATAGAAATGTCTGTGTGGGACGACAGCAGTCATGTGGTAAAACACAAAAATGAGAGTGGGTGGAGGGCGCGTCTGTTTGCTACCTCCAAAACAAAGTCTCTATCAAATTATTTCAGACAGTGTGCGTCTAATTTGGGATCACATTTGGTCACAAAGCACATCAGGATGTCCAATGTTTGAAGACATTTTTCGATATTTATCTTTCACATCCTGTTATGAAGTGTGCAATAAAACAATAAGGCCTTGAAATAATATTTGCAGACATTGATATGGTAGAGCTGCATAGGTAAACATATGTTCCGGTTATCAAGTAATTACACAAACGCAAATGGCAGGTAAGCTGCTCCATAGAGAGTTAGTTAGTTCTGGGTTTTGAAAACGAAGACATGACATTTGGTTTTAATTTTGAGTTATGCGGGAAATGTTCCAGTGTTTGTATGTCAACAACAAAAACTAAATGTCTCCCAGTGTAATTGGACAAATTAATTAAAGCCTCCTTGCAACAAACCTGCCATGTCATCCAGGGTCAATGAAGCCAATTTATTCATACTCACAAAGGACAACCAAGACATATATTTTCAAAAGGTAGAAGAACCTAATTTCTGCACACAAGTAGTCTTCAGAAAAAATTGCAACTGGATTTTTCTAATTAAAGTTTGCACAATGCTCTTTGCAGGAAAGACTGTAGAAGACTTAATCGGAATTTCACAGAGTTGCCAACAATAGTAATTAAGCAGAGTCAACTAAATACAGTCTAAGTAAGTTAGTTACAGCAATCACAATGAGAAGCGTTAAGACAGTCTTATATACATCCTTCTCAGTTAGACTATATTAGGTATTGATTTTATATTGAAATACTTTTTCCAGGGCTTTGAAGAATCGGATTTGGGAATTTAAAGCTCCTGCAAAGCCATGCTTAGGGTAACATTTGACTTTTTAATTTCAAGTGATCTTTTCAAGTGAAGTCTTGGATTTTCTTCTGGCTAAAACAAAACATGTTCAAGTGACAACGTCTTTACTAGAGAGGATAGCTAATGGTTTGGGGGTCAAAGAACTATGGCCACGGAGAGACACGGAACATTTCCCAAGGTCGACTGCCCATGTCACTTTAAGCTAAAAGGGTCACGAAGGTCGGACAGCTGTCCCCCCCCCCCCTCCCCCACCTCAGCAGATGATGATTAGAAGAGAAGCAAGTAGGCCAAAACACCTCCCAGTGTCATTCATCTGGCTTCTAAAGATATGGATTTCTGAAGCAAAAAAAACAGGGCTTTAAATTAGAAAAACAAACTAAAATCTCAAGTCCCATTCAAATCTCCATCATGTGGCTGAATGCATAATTCTCCTTCTCCGTTGGGTTCCTGTATTATTAACTGAAAAGGCCAGAAATAAGATCAAAAACAAACTAAGCTACCAACACTCCCAAAGTCCCCATTTCCCCGATAAATATGGCATTTAAGCTTTTCCTCTCATCTCCTTCTCAGAGGCCGCCAGTGTTTAAGCTTTCATGTAACACAAATGCCTCTGTGTAACGTCTAGCCGACCGTGTTGGGAACCGATCCAGCTAAAGTGTTCTAGGCTTTCACATCATGAAGAAACCCCTGCTCTGTCTTCACACTCATTCTGCCACTTTGAGAAATGGCTGTTCAGATAAATTGGCCTGTTTAGACCAAACTCCACGCTCAGGACAGAGTGTGTCTCACATCTCCCCTGGCTATATTTTTCTCTCTTTACCAAAAAGGTCTGGGAAACTATAACGCAGGGGCACTGAAGAGCAATTACTTACACAGAGTTCAAAAAAGAACAGACACCTTCCATTGTTATCACCAATTAATTTACGTTACATTAAGACGGGATATGAAGAGAACAAGGTGACTCATTTCATTGTGTTTTTGAGAGTTAAATCAAGGCTTTCTCTCAGTTTTTTTGCCATGATATCTCAGTCTGAGGTCATCCGAAAGGCAGCCAAATGCAATGAGTTTTAGAAATAAACAAGCTATAAAAATTTCCCTCGTGAAGAGGCCATTTTGTAATGTAATAGTCCGAAAACAAGAAAGCAACCAGAGAAGGGAAGGGAGAAAGTTTTCTGATAACGCCCTTTGGCAGAGACATTAGTACAGCTGTGAGTGGGGTCAGTGTGTTGCCCCGTAGATGCTTTCTAGTCTGACCTCTTCCTCTGATAATAAACTTTATTGTTCAACTGTATGGTCAAATATCAAACTGTTCATCCCTCTTGAATCTTAAATAAGCAGATTCCTTGGACTCCTTTACGAAAAAATTTTTGTTAAATATTTGTATAAACGCAATATTGGATCATCTCACACATCAATATTACAAGCCATTAAATATTATCTTCTGTTATTGCACAATGCAAGCCTGTGGGTTCATGTGAAACTGCAACAGCACAAAATGTAAGAAAGTAGCATGAAGACCAAAGCTAACACGCAACATTGCCTCCACCACTTCTTTCCATTTTCATTCGAAAACACGATGTAAATAGACAACCTACAGTGTCCTCCAACAACTGACATGACATTGTGCCGAGCAGTGCTTCGTTTTTGTTGTATCTGAAATCCTGAAGGCCATGGACAAGCAAGGAATCCCAGAAACTTCCACTGCAGTAATAGACTAAACTTCTATTCTTGTTATGTGAATCATCCTGCTTCACCTTCTATCAGACACTATTTTGAGAGGTGATTTGCTCGGATCACACTGTGTTAGTGGTTCTTCTCTGTTACATTGGAGATATTGCACTCCGAGTACAGTGTCCCTTATCACTTGACATTCATCATATTGGAAAAGAATGCTGCAGAGGTGACATTGCCTACAGTTTGTCAAGCACATTAGTCTATTAGCACGGATATAAACATCAATAGACATTAAGCCTTTCCCCTATGGATGTGTTCAGCTGCATTTCCCTTTACTCTTCAATGACCAGAATGTAATTTCCAATTTGGCAGTCCAGCCGTTACCCTTAAACCAATGCAACACTCCTGCCTCAGCGTCCTTTAAGCACAGGTGCCCTTTCATCCCGAGCCCAAAATGAGAAATGCTGCCTCTTGTACCGAGAGCTTGGCTCAATAAAACGCGCTGCCAATGTCGCGAGCCTAGGGAGCCAGCAGAAATAGGTTTAAAAGCACTCCGTACCATCGAAAACACAAAGGTTTTGGACCTGCGGAGGCGAAGAGAAACTAGTATACGCTTTTGAATGAGACGACCACCTCCAAGTCCACCTCCACTGACACTTTGAGAAACCAACCTTAAATGTGCTTTGCTTTTATCTGGAGAAGCATAAATAGAGCATCTGGGTAACAGAAAGTGTCCGTGGCAGGTTCAGATTTGAATGATGAAAATGAATGTGTGTCTTGCCGTTAACCAAGCCGGGATCAACCTTGAACAACACAAAGAACATCTTAACAAACACATGCTATCTGCCGGTCTACACTCAACAAAGCATTAAAACGCTGCAGTTGCTTTTCAGCCATTGCCTTTTAGAACACAGGCTTGATCTTATTCAATGTTGATCAATATGAATGTAGCGTTTTTTTGGGTAAATACAGTCTGAAAAAGCTGTCCTGGCAGAAGGGGTTGGAGCCTTCAAAGCGTGGAGAATGGGATATGGTTGGGGAGCTGGTTTAGCAAAGATTAGCCCCTCGCTAAAATGCCATCTCATTACAGCAGCTACATCTCATAAAAGAGCGGGAGTTGATGGGAATACGACTCAGTCCTTAATACTGCAGCTAACATGGTCTTTATGTCTCGATCCCAGACATGCAAACGGAAAAGGCAAATAAACTATGAATAACCAAAAGTATGTGTATTACAGGTCACATATTGTGCTTATTTTCAGCTTCAAAATTGTTATTTGGGTTTCTACTTTTTCTACTTCTATAGTTTTCAAGGTTTAGTGTCCAAATAAAAATGTATATGTCTCACAGTGCCTTTGTTGAATCTCTTCCTTTCAGCCTCTGCCTGAAACGCTCCGTTTTAGAGCCTGTCTCTATAAGCCCCACCTTCCAAAAAGCCCAGTCTTCTCTTATTGGCCCTGAATATAACTGCCGGTTCGAATCTGTATTCAGGGATATCTGTGGTTGCGCTTATCACAGGGGGAGGTAGTGCTAATTAGGTTTGGTAATGAGGGGGTGTCGCTTCTCCACTTATGACATCATAAGTAGAGAGCCTTCTGACTAGGGCTTTTGAACATAGAAAAATAAAAAAGGGGTTGTTTTTCTCAAACTTTGGGAGTCTCTAGTCTCACCGGGGAGTCGGGTACCCATATTGATGTTAAAAAACCATGGAAGAGTGCATTTTGCATTATAGATTACCTTTAACGAAACAATATGGTCCAAATTAATATTCTACCCTGTTTCGCTGGTGGTCTTAGGTCAAAATGAACACAAAGAGAGCGATAACGAGTAGGTATAAATGAGTGTGTTTGTCCATGCTCACATAGCGGAAAGCACTACTGACAATTTCCCTAACCAGGCACTATGTAGTTAGCTCTCATTAACTCCTGTGACACCATGTTAAAAATGTATGCTTCAGGGGCCTCCCGCACGTCTCGTTGGGCCAAATGAAGAGAGGGAAACTAATATGGTTTCCCTGGAACTGGCAATAACACTCCGTGGGGTTTTCAGCTGGATATCAATTAGAGGCTCATTAGGCCTTTAGAGATGGCAGTCCCTCTGGCTTCCTGTCGCCCACTGGGGAACAAGCTGACCCTGACCTTCGGGGGAAGGCTGCCACTCTTTGTGTCTTTGAAACCAAGGGTGAAAAAAACTATTAGGCGACCATATCTTACCATGCTTCCTTCAAAGTAAGTGTTTCCGGAGAGATATTGTTTGAGATGTTAAAAAGTTGTAGGAAGTAAACAGGGAGCGCAAAACAGGTTCATGGACAAACGCATCAAGTATCTTCACCCTGGACATAAGAGGTCAGCAGCAAATGTGTAGAAAATGTACTGTTATCGCAATATTAAGATTGGAGGTATGTGTATCGCAAAGATTTCTTGAACTACAATAAATGGAGGCCTATTCCATGTGACATTAATTCGCACTTCGCAAGTCAATATATTTAGCCAATCAGATGTAGCCTACCAGAATTTTTTTTGTAAATGGTGGGCATGAAGATGGTTTGCTTAAGTGATCAATGAAAAATAAGACAATACAACCATGTTATTGGAATGGAAGTAATTCATTTCATTTTTTGATTGCAATGTCTACATACGCTACCGTCTGTGGGACTATGTATATTCAATATTCAACCATTTAATCGCATATTGCAAGTTTTCATGATATTATACAGCCCTAGTCTACATTTACAAAAAAAAAACTGTGGCTAATCCATGCAGAGTGGACCTTGGGCTGCTGTACAATGGCAAACGAGCTGTCACCAGTCACCACCACCTCTCAAAAAGGAAAGCACACTGCACCAATTTAAACGAAATGTCCAACAAACAAAAAAATAACAAGCCTTTTCAGCCCAGTTGGACAACAGAGGTTGGGTGCATTGCAGATATGAGACAGCGCTGTGTACGTGTGTTTCGCTTTGAAAATGTCATAAAGGCTTCATTCAGAAAGGAAAGCATGAGAAAAACAACAACAGATGTCTGTGATAAAGAAGAGTGAATTAAGAGGACGGTGTCAAAATAAAACTCTCTACAGGGGAGCAGCCATAACATTTCAGAGAGTATTGCTACAGATAAAACATAAAGGAGCCCTGTATCAACATTGCAGAGGTTTCATTTGATGGATAGCTGAACAAAGACACCATCGAATTCAGGATTAAGAACTGTTGAAGGTATTTCTCGAAACCAGACATAGTGCGACAGGCAGGGACAGGGATCCTACTAACACAAATAAAAGGGATTATAAATCGTATAACACCTGCATTAGGATATCAGGAGTTGGCTTTAGCAAATTCTAACTGACATTTACTTTTTCATTGAAAAGACAATGCTGTACTAAGGGTTACCATGATTACAGATGAGGACTAAACTCTCATTCAAGGCTCCAACAGTTGCCTGAGATACCATTAGTAGAGAAATGCATTATGCACTGCCTAGTCCTGCATGTTTACTCATCTAGCTCTAGAGTCATGCAGCTCCTCTTTTCTCTTCCCCCCTCTGTTGTGTAGTGTTGGGCAGAGGTAGTGTGTGGTGGACTGTGGAGTATTTTTAGACTAGGCCGAAAGGGGACTACTGCTCACACAAAGAAGTCTCGTGCCTGGACAAGGACATGTTTTGATGACTGGAGGCTACGCAGTTAATCACAACCCTACCTCAAAAACAAACCGCTGTTGAAGAAAGCCACTCACCGAAACTGGCCCCGGTGCTGTGTATGGACTCTATCAACAAGGCCATTTATCTTTTTTCTATCATAGAAATCCCTTAAAGCTATAATGCGTAACTTTTTCATAGAAATTAATGTCGGTTACATTCAAGCCATCGCCAAACAAGTTGACACAAAGTTGATTAAGCCTATCAGCCCCACAAAAACTCTCTCTGTATTTCTCAGTATGGCAGTGTTTACAAACTGGTGTCACATAAATGTTATACTGTTGCCGATTCTACGGCTTAGAAAAAACCTGGACGTACAGCAGAATGTAAAAAAAATCCATGCGTGATCACCCAAGGCTTACCTCATGTAGATGCGATGACAGTTTTGTTGTAATTACTCGGAATTTCTCAAAGGGGCAACAGACGTTACGCACTATAGCTTTAAAAGAGCCACTCGTACAGAACATTGTGGATCTACCCACAACAATGCAAGTTAGTATTACATTCACTCCAGTACTCTGATAGAAAAAAGTGCATTATTCTTTACATTTCACTAAGTGCCACCAAAGGCTACACTACAGATCCCACAGTAAAGAGAGAGTGAAGGCCTTTCATTTGCAATGGACAAAACCCCTGCAGCTGCAAGCATTGTGGTCAGCGATCTGACATTTAGTTGAACCGAAAACACAGCAATGTTTTTGATCTGCCTGCACGTTTCCTTTTGGAAATTTACAAGATTGTGTGGTCCGAGTAAGAAAAAAAACACACATCTTAGCTTGAGAAAAAAAAACAATAGCTTGTCTTAAAAGTAGCCTGTGTACTACTGTGCCACGTCGCATTACAGGGCTCTAGACTGACAATACGCAGAGCAAGAGCCAGTTTTTAAAATCAATTTATCAAAATGTAATGTAATTAGGCTGTTTAGTACAGCAATGAGTGTGCATTACTGAAAGGAAGAGGCTATTAGGGCACAATTAGTTTTGATCTCATGGAATCTTCATCAGGGCAAACACCAACCTCTTATTTGAGAAGCTGGATTTTGGCGAATGTTTAGCTATTTCAAAACACATTCACAAATCCCTCTCAGTCAGAAATTGTATTATAAATCTGATGATATTAGAACAGGTCAAGGATGAGGAACTTAACATTTGGCTAAATGACAAGGTAAGGATCTCAATAATCACCGACATAATCATTAAACCCCAGAACAACCTAATGACAACTGACGAAAAAAATAAAAAATTGTCATCAACTCCCACAATCGGTGAACAAAACACCGTAGCATAACTGGAGATAGCTTGATCTGGATGACCTCTCTGTAAACTGGTCTCTCATTGAAAATGAGGGTCACCCCTCAATTGGTCTCTCGAGGATAAATAAAAAAAGTTAAGTTATTAGCTCACTCCACAAACAGATGATGGGGTCGCATAAAATTCTTCTGAGATCAAAAGTACTTGCTCTTTGGAAAAAATTGCGAGATTGCTTCCCAAACATGTTTCGTATTATAACAGCAAGTGGGATGAGTCAGTAACTTCATAGGAGAGTTAATGATAAATCTCTATCTACTCCAACTGTTGCAATGGAATTCCCCCCCCCCCTCCCCCTCAACCCTTAAAGAAAATATGATTTACAGCGACATATTTACTGTAGTTCCTCAATACAAAGGGCGTCATTGAAAACAGCGCTGTCCCATGCAGACTCAAAACAATGCTACTTTTCATGAAGCCCCCCCCCCCCTTTTCTCTCCTACAGTCCTACACTCATCGTCACACCCTGTTTTCACACACAAAGCCAATGGAAGCAGCTGTATTAGTAACAACGTGTCCACTATGTTCTTACAGACGAACCGAAAAAAAACGCCAGGACAATTATAATGAAGTTAACCCGCTAATGGCACTTCACATCATAGAGCGGGGAAGGCCCATCTCCCACCCAGCTAACCACACACACACACACACACACACACACACACACACACACACACAGGAACAGTGGTGCTATTTAGATATGACAGAGAGCACCAGTGTTTCATTGACAACTTGACGGCAGCCCACGCTTCACACTAGAAAAGCCTTGGCGGTGGTGATGTCAACCAACTGGCATTCAGAAGGTGTCATGGTGATGGTGGTAACCCTATCTGTCTTTGTGCCGAGCCTATTATAGAACATGGTTAAAATGCAAGGGCCCTTCAAGACGGATTGCAATGTCCCCGCTAATCTGCTAATAGTGACACCAGATGTTGCGACAAGACTTGGATAATGATGTCACTGGTGTGCACAGAAGGAACACAAAGCCAAAACTACTGGTGGGTGTGAAGTTACAAGGCAGGGGGTAACAGAGGTCGCCGGTTGCTCTGTAACATCATTGCAAAGTGAAGCTGGGTTGCTACAGCTTAAGGCAAGTTAGATATAGATGTCAGACTTTGTTTAAAAGCCACTCCGAATGAAATTTAAGACCAATTTTACAAAGGAATATACATTGTGAAGAAGAAAACCCCACATCAGCTACTTGAATGTGATATGGTATGAATAACTCTGTTTCAGTTCATACAAAATGCCCAACTAGGATGCCAATACAAATGTTACACTTAAAAAACACCCAGAGGTATTCATTATTTATTTCGGGAAAAATAGATGCTACCAATTATTTTGAAGTTTCAGAAAAAAGACTTCTTAGGCTCTTCATAAATCCTAAAATATCTCTGCATGTTTAAGACTTTAGAATGATTGATTTAAGATATTTGAATACCGATTAAGGTCTTATTTTTAAGATGAACTAATCCAATGCCCTGAAGACGAAGCCCAAACTACTGTTGGGTGTGAAGCTACGAGGATGGGGGCAACAGAGGTCACCGGTTGCTCCCAAACATCACTGCAGAGTGAAGCATGTTGGTATCATAGAGCTGTTGTTGCTGATGAATACTCTGCCATTCTTCTGGCCTCAGCAGCTGGGGCCGGCTCCAGCAGCTGCCTAATAGGCTAACGGGGATCTCCCGCTCCCCGGAGGAAGGCTTGAGTGGCAGCCTGATTGGATACAGCCACATCAGACTGATTTGTGTTATAGATATCTAACAGCCTGAAGCCTATAGCCGTCTTGGTAGCATCAGGTAAATTACCAAGTAGCTAACATTAGCAACCACAGTTAGCTACGAGGTGGCTTTTAATTGGTCACCTCATTGTTCATTCCAGCATATGATATATTCAAAAACCTTATGAAAAAATAAATAATAATAACACATCACAAACATAAAGTACCATCCCGTGATTAGGTTTATGTGATCAACGAATTTTCCGAAAAAATGCCATATAGAACCTTATTATACTAAGGCCATGTAACGTAATGTTTAGAGGTATTGCGCATGTAAAAAGGAAGGCATAGAACACTTCCACTTGTCCAGAGCGAAGTGATTAAGTTGATTTCATTAGAGCTGCAATGCAGCAATAAGCTCAAAGGCTCCGGTCACCGCAGCAACTGCCAATGTGAAATACATCAGACAGTGTAAACTATTGGGGAATGGGTAGAAACAACGTTGTCAAGGGTTTCCTGGTCTTTTTTTTCTGTGTTGATAATGGTGTCTTGTTGTAGGCCGTTTTAAAGCTGAGCATGTTATTTATGCATGACACAATAACACAATTAAAACAATCAATCAATCTATAATTGGCGGCATGTGTGTCTGTTGTGTCTGTTGTGTTCTGTTGTTGCAGTCAGGAGTAAGGCTGGGATGAGAGGAAGAGGAGAAAAATGAGATGCACTCTAGAGATAATATTCTACATCCACACTGACATCCATTTAAAAAGGTCTTCTTCATAGGCTACTTTAGTCTGCAGCTGTCCTTCCATTTCCACCAAGGGGCTTTCCACTGTTTTCAATGTCTGCCAGCAAGGCCATTCTTTATACGGTAACGATTATAATTAATAAGTGGACTTGGTTGAAGGAGTAGTTGTATTAGTTTAGATGTTTGGCTTCAACAGGTAGCCTTTGATACAAAAAAAAATTAATGGCTGTACAGAACAGCAAAGGAGAGTATGAATATTTAACTTGCATATATTCTCTAAAGGCAGACCATCGAGTTTTAATTATTACACACCATCTCTTGTGGGACATATAGTAGCATAGTAATACAATTCTGTAATGATCTGTTGTAGGCAAACCGCTCAGAGCAACTGAACACGTGCTTCTGCCAGATACACAAGACACTATGCTGGGAAAAAGCAAGCAGACTAAACACAAACCTACAAGCTATAATATATTGATGCAGCAGTGCTCCCATTTATTGTTATGAAAGCGTAACTAGGTCTACACATATCATCATAATCTCCCTTTGTATATCGCAGTGAGTACAAGCACTTTGATGCTGTGTGCTGTTTTGTTTTTTGGTTGTGATGCTGGTTTCTTCTTGAAAAAGGTGTATAATACTATATCTCACTCCCTTTGGAAATGGAACAGGCAACAACGTGTACAAGAAATACAAAGCAGTGTATTCTCCCCAGGACTTTTTTGTGGAATCTATTTTGGTTGGGTCCCCGTATAAAACAGCACACATTTAAAATACTGCCACAATATTCTCGTGGTTTTGTTGAAAGCATTCACAAAAGCCACGGAAATCTACATGAAGCCGTATTAAATAATCCACCAGAACGACCTCAATTGTGTGAGGATCAACTGCGGAAACTGAGGGCAGATTCCTTCCTATAACACAAACATCAAACTCTTTTCATCCAGGCAAAGGGGTGGGTGTGTGTGTGTGTGTGTGTGCGTGTGTGTGTGTGTGTGTGTGTGTGCATGTGTGCGTGTCTGTGTGCATGTTTGTGTGTGTGTAAGACACAGTCAAAATGTACCCATCACAACTCAATAAACGCAGCAGACTCGAGGCAGCATACAGGAGACAAAAGGGTTTACAAACAGCAGCTAACCCGCAGCCCAGATCAAAGGGCCCCGGCTTACCTCTCGCTTCCGTTCTCTAAGAAGAAAGAATGAGGCACTGACTGGGATGACACGCCTTTTTTCTCATCATTATCATACAATCAAAAAGGGGCCACACACACACACACAGTCACACACACACACACACAGAAGTGAGGGGACAAGCCTGCGGAGAATCTGTCCCTCATTAAAGGGGTTCAGTGCACCGCCGTCTCCTCCAAATGAGGCAATTTCAGAGTCTTTTACGGCCTATCAGCACTATCTTTATCCACAGATTTCTCAACATGCTACTGGTGTTTCCCTGGAATAGCTGAATGTTCTAGTAGTATACAGTGTTTAATAATGCCTTTGCTTTGGTCCTATTTGCGTTGCATTTTTAATATGACCGCCCGGCCTTGCCCACTCTACTCTTGGGGCTTCGATTGGAGTTACTGGGTTAACGAGGAAATAAATTATGACTAAAATATCAATTCTAATTCTATTTACTCTGCAGTTTTTTTTTCTCTGAAGTGATGATTATGCTATTCATACTACAGCACCCACACACACACACACCTATATGCATTAAAAAAAACAAAAAGCCAAGCATTTTTTTCCAATTGGGCTGGCCCTGCTTTTTCCATGACTGCTTTTTCCTGATTAAAACCACATAAAAAGCGCCATTTCCCACAGCGCACCCGTAGAAATGAATCAAAGCACCCCAGAGGACGACACCTTTAGTCCCCCGTACAGGAAACCATCTCCTCATTTTCTGAGCTGATACGATTCAGAGAGCGACACCCCGCCTGGCGCTGTCTGTCTGTCTGTCTGTCTGTCTGTCTGTCTGTCTGTCTGTCTGTCTGTCTGTCTGCCTGCCTGCCTGCCTGTCTGTCTGTCTGTCTTAGTCATGGATGCACACCAAAAAAAGAGTTGTTTTCATCTCATTAAACTTGTTCATATCTGAGGGAGCAGTTAAACACTCCTGTTGTGCAGTTAGAAGCTTCTTAATTAACTTCAACCACTTTAGAGAATACAAAGTGCAGTCTCAGATGTACATTTGGTACCAGTGTCGGTTGTGTTTAAACTGTCTATAAAATGGCTACAGCATGGTGGATACACTTCAAAAGGAAAAAGCTTAAACTTCACAAAATCAATCTAGAATTTGCAAAACATTATGTTTGTTGTGCTGTCATGCGCCTTCCTGATGTACCACTTTTCCCTCAACATGACTCTTTCTATCTTGCCTAATCCTGATTTAGTCTGTGATTTTAAACATTTTCCAAGAATGACTTTCAATAAGCCACAGATTTAAAAAAACATGCTTGAATATTTCATCTGTGGGATTAGGTCAAAAGAATGGCGGGAATGCTAAAAACAGGAGGTTTCCTGGTCAGGTCAAAGTGAGCTCCACCTCTTGTGTTGCATTGTATTGTCTAATGGAGAATCTCGTCATTTGTATATTTGTTTTTCCATGCCATCTAAAACGATATGTAGAAAGTGTTTGTTTTTTTTGGATCTGCAGGACCACATCATTTGTAAGTGTCTTCAAAAACCAGGAAAATCTATTTTGTGACGTGACAACACTATAGTTACAGTACGGTTTGGTTAAAGCTAAGAATACAACTTGGTTAAGGCTTAGGTAAACATCTCAATTTAGTCTTGAAAATGTCTTCTTTTTTTAAGGTTTAGGGGGACCTTCGTTGTCATGGCTCCAATAATAAATAAGTGGTTCAAGGTTAGGGAACAATCTTTTAACAACACTGACTTTCAGATGGAAAAAAGGAAACAAAACAAGCCTCCATGTTTTGTTTACCCGTCCACCCCATTGTTTGACGAGCACTTATACTGAGATGACTGATGCGGGGAGGTTTTCTTGGGGATGGGAGGACATGACACGGACTCCCAGACAATTACAGAGGCTCGGTGTCAAATGACAAGTCGAGATATTTTTGGCGAATGGTTTTACATTACATTTTTGTTTGCCATTGTCGTGGTGGCATTGCAAAATATCTGGATGTAACCGAACACACAAGTGAGATACCCAATGGAATGAGACAAACATACCAATGCAAAATAGCTTTGTTCAATGGTATTAACATATTTAGTTTGGCTTTCGAGGGGACATGTGATTCTAACTTCTCTATGTTGTATTGTATGCGCCAATATATACCAAGAAAATTCATTTTTTGTGAAAACTTGCATCTTTGGCAATAGAGCTGATTCTGATTCAGAATTCTTTACCTAGACGCAAACTGAGATGACATGTTCTGTGTAAATTTGAAGGAAAAATTACTTCAATAAATACTGAGATAACGATTTTGCGTCACATTTTATCAGGTGCAAATACTGGCATGGAGAGGACTTTAAGAGCATAGAGTGCCACTGCCTACATTACTTTACTGTCAGTTTTGATTAAAAGGATTTAAGGCATGTTTTATTCATACTGTTACATTACCTAAGTACAGTGTTAAAGCGAGGGCTGTCTTCTGTCAGCTTTAAGTTTCTAGAGGAATCCTTGGCCCCCTTTTCCTGGAGCAGAATCGTTTTGTTTTGACCTTTGGCCCTTCGGTGAGCGTGACAGGAGGGACTGTGTTGGCTCGGACTGTGGAAAACAAGGCCTTGTCACTAAAGACCCACCCCCCCCCCCCCCCCCACACACACACACACACACACACACACACACACACTTACACTCACACACACACACACACACACACACACACACACACACACACACACACACACAAAGAGATAAGCAATGAAAGAATCCAAAAAGAAAAGTCAAGGGCTGGTCTACCAAAAACTGAAAAAACAGCATGATCTCATAATGGCAAGGCTCCACACTGTGAACTAACACAAGTGTGTCAGGAGGAGCCGGGGAGCGCGAGGGAGAGAAGCAACACACCAGCGCATGTCACTGAAGTGATGAGAGAACGCTTTGAGGATGCCTGTCTTTTATCTGCGCCGAGCCAAGCTGAGAACTGACAACTAAGAACTTGGAGGGGGGAAGAAGAAAAAAAAGGAAAGAAAAAGAAGAAGTACAGATACTGAGACAGCAGTCATCATCTCCAGCCTCATACAAAAACCATGAGAGCTGTGGCGCCCAAATCTTACTAGTCTGCAGTCCCTTTTTCTGTGTGATAAATGCTTCATCACATTCAATTTTTTTTTAAAGGCATAGCTTGAAATTGCAGGCTTGTTTGTAAGCTGTGCTCTAAAAAAAAATGGCACCTTTTCTTTTCAGTGACAGTTTTTGCCACTTCAAATCTGTACTCCCTTTGATCACAGCTACATAACCTAGAAACACACCTTAAAAAAAACCATCTCATATCATTCCCCCGAGCATCAAAAGCAGACTTAACCATGTAAAGTGTTAAATGAGTGATCATAGAGAAATAAGCATTTTCCCCTTCCAAACAACAGGGCATTTACCGGGACAGATTAACAGCCTTTGTTGAAACGTACTATTACCACACTACGTCCCTGTTCGGAGAAGGACCAGATGTCAGATAATAAGGCAGTGCAGAGTGAGGTAGGCGCTGGCCTCAAGCCACTGAACAAGTAACAACAGCTTCTTCCATATAATCCTCTTCACTTCATGGACAGATTGTTGTCTGGGTGGGCAACTGTCAACCCCCCCCCCCCCCCCCCCCCCCTCCCCCCTTTACACACTTTGAATATGTTGAATATAGGTTACACACTTCACATAGGAGGATATGCATGAGTGTCGCCCCTATATTTAACCTGCAGTATATTCACCATACAAGGCAACTATGCATTTGTAGAAACAGAAAAACCATGACACTCAGCAATGAATTGCTTTCAAAATGAGATCTGCAAATGTTGTGGTAGCTTTCCTTGGTCTTAAAACAATAGCCTATGAATGATAATCAACAATAGAGAAAAACATACAACAATGTGTGGCTCGGTTCTAAAATGAAAGTCAAACATAGCCTAATGCCTATACATTACGCATAATACATTACACATGTTGCAGTGCGCTGGCAAAACAGGCTTGTTAGTGTGCACAAAGGACCCGGCTAAGTCTATCTCATTAAACACTACTGGGGGTGATTATTGGCTTAGCTGGCTGGCTGGGCTTTGCTTATGAGCAGCGGCGAGATAAAAGCATTATAGGATAGATTGGGCTGCTGCAGGAGTATGACACCTTAAACACACACACAATAGGCTGTATCTAATGTGTAATTAAATAAACTTTAAAAGGAAGAACATTTTGAAATAGCAGAAGTTGCAGTATAAAATAAGAATATATTACCTTTTCGTATAGACTTGAACCTTTGTTGTTTTTTCTGGCCAGTTTTGTCATAACATCCGTGCCGCCTGTCAAGTCTCTACTACTGCAGCAGTAGCGCTCAGTGCGGCTCCTCAATCCAAATCACCCGAGCGAGCGGTGTAGCCTCCGACTGCTGCACGTTCCCAATCGGTCCGAAATAGCCTGCGCGAGGAGGAGTGACTCTGAAAATAACTGCACCGATCAAAGCGGCAGCATAATATACAGTCCCAATGCAGAAGACACAGTCACAGTAGTAGCGACACCCATGGGTGTACGAGGCGGGAGCAAGCACGGTGGTCTGCAGCAGGTAGCAGCAGTGACTGACGGCTAGTTCTTCTCGCCCGCCAAACGTGTCAAGCTCCGGGGCTCATTCACAACTAAAGTCATGTGTCTGTTAGTGTGAGTGTGTGTATGTGCTGCTGCAGTGAGAGCCAGTCGGTGCCCAGTGCCACGCAGCGCCGCAACATAGAGCACTCACTGCTGACCTGCCTATCACTGGGGGGTCAAGCCCGTGGAATCTATCAAATATGATACTTCCGGTGTGACATTTTCAAAATAAAACAGCTGCAATTTGAAACGTCTGCTGGGAGGGCAATGTGTAAAGCCCGCAAATTAACAACAGAAATATAGCCTACCAACAATATTCATCATGAGCATAAAGAAAATAAAAATATTTTTATTGATTACGTTTTTAACATTAACACAGTCTTATTTAAACCTGCAGTGTGTAGAATTTTGGGATTTTTTTCATAGCAGACTTGGTAGAAAATAATTATAATATCCATAAATACGTTTAATTTAGTGTATTATAGCTGAAAAAAAACTTTAGATTTTTTTCCCCCTTAGAAAGGGTCTCTTATATCTCCATATTTCTCCATACCATGGACCAAGGCATGGGCGCCGCCATGTTGGAAGCGTCATGGTTGGAATGTCATCAGGTGCATTGTTTAGAATTTAGAATTGTTCTTGTCGTTGAAGGCCATTGTAGCTTCTGTTATTATTCGAAAGGGGTGGGGTTACCAGGGGAGCATTTCATTCTAGAACTTTCAAGAATTTTCTGGAACTTTCTTGATGATGTCATATTACACACTGCACCTTTAAAGGTCACCTATTATGCAAAAATGTCAACATAAATATATGTCCCTGGTGTGGGGAGATTACAAAAGTATGAGGAAAAAACAACCCTCTCTTTTTCTCCACATTCTCTTTTCTGAAAACCTGTTCAAAAACCCCAGTCAGTTTTCTCTCCCCTTATGACCTCATAAAAGGAGAAGCCTAGTCCCCATTACCCAACTTAGATCTACCTCCACGCTCCACCTGATAAGCGCACTCACAGATCCCCCAGCCGTTGGATTCAGGGCCAATCAGAGCAGACAGGGGTTTTGGAAGGTGGGCCTGAAAGAGACTAAGAGATAACATTTCAGACAGTTTCAGCAATGGCACTGTGAGAAATACAAAGTTTTTTTTTTGGACACTACACCATGAGAACAGTTAGTAGAAACCCAATTTACAGTTTTGAATCTGAAAATAAGCATAATAGGTTACCTTTAAACTATTTATCTTTTTATTATCTTCTGCAGCTGAAACCACAGGCACACACAGAGAGCACAGGGAGAAATAATGTACAGTGGGGGCGCACGGCAGGCTTAATGAATAATTTATGACCAAAGAAGGCACTAATACCTAAATCATTCATAATTATTCAAGAGAAACAAGGTCGATGCCAATCAAATTTCCATTCCTCTCCTCGTGGCATTTGACATTTTCCAATGATGGATGGAGAAGAAGTTGGCCAGTGTCAGCCATTATCCTGACCTCTCCGTCCATCAGTCAATAAAATTACAGGCCTGGCTATCAGGCAGATAGTTACAATCAGGGCTGTTGCATGGGGTCAAATTAACTCTACAAATTGCTTGATTGTGGCATACAAGGTAAATGGCCCTCAGCTGACCTAAATATGTAAAGGCATCAATTTAATCAAGGTCAATCATAATCAAATTCACAGACATATTTTATTTTATATTGATCAGTTGTGGTTGTTGTTCTTATGACTGGTGATAAACATTTGCATGGCTTTTTTTTATTTACCACAACATAAGTGCTGATTCATACTGATTATTAAGCAAAGAATAATGTGCTTATCTGGCATTTGCAGCGATACTACTTATCCTATTATCGTGTGATAAATTCCCAATCAATATTCAGATATGAACGGAAGAGCCAGAATCATTCATTTCAGTTGCCTCTGTAAAGTGACTTTAGGGGTCATTTTATGAGGTTTATGCAGAAGGCAACACCTTTTTTTAAAGTATATTTTGAGATCTATAGATTCAAGATTCAAAGTTGTTATCGTCATGTGCACAATAAGAACAAGTTCTCAGTCATACAATGAAATGAAGAGGACCTTTTATTTGTATAACTTGTCCTACACAACCTGTCAAAAAACTGCATGAAGATAAGTTGGACAATTTTTATGACTGGCAGTAACAAACAATTAGCTAAATCTTAATTACTCCCTATGCGATCAACAACTTCCATTCCGGTAACTTTATTGTGTTGTAATATGTGTATTTTTACTATAAATTCTCACTTAATTTTGGTCAAGCTTTTCAATTAATTATTTTGCATGTAGGAGGAAGATGTTCTCTATTAAAGCTAAATAAGTATGATGTGAAAGCGTATAACCCTAATTCACCGGTATTAACAGATAAAGTAATCCCTTGCGACCACATTCGATACTTGCCAGGAATATGACATGCCAACTTCATACATCACGGTTTGTAAGCGATCATGTAACCAAATATATCCTCCAGTTGGCAGTCATACTGTAATAAATCTCGCTAAAGGACATATTTGTACTTTCTCTCTGCAAATGGTAATGAGAAATTCCCCGAGGGAGGCCCTTGGAAACTGGCTGTGGTGCAGGGTTCCTGTCACAAATGTGTGTGTCTGTGTGTGTGTGTGTGTGTGTGTGTGTGTGTGTGTGTGTGTGTGTGTGTGTGTGTGTGTGTGTGTGTGTGTGTGTGTGTGTGTGTGTGTGTGTGTGTGTGTGTGACGGACGAGGTGGTAGCAGATAGCCAAGTGTTTGAGCCCCCACCCTAGCCCTGTGGAAACACACATGCTACAACTGGCAATGAATCAAATCCTGCCGTAGCTTCCTCTATACCTTCATCTCTACTTCTCTCCCAATATAAAGACTATAGCCTATAGGCCTATATATAGGACAGCGTGCATCTGCTCTTCCTTCAACAGACTGCACGGGGAGATGACTGAGATTAACACAGGATTGCAGGAGATCAGCAGTGTTGTGGGGAGCCAGAGAAGTAAGGGAGCGACTCAATTAAGTCTGGCCCGGGATCTTCAACTAATCTATTGAAGCTCTATTAGCTTCTCAAGGGTGTATGATGGTGTTGTGGGTATCACTATCTTTTAGATTATGCCAATGCCAGACTGAAGGATCACAGACAGAGTTTATGTTTTATTAATTAACCTATATATAGGCCTACAATAGTTCTTATTACAATCATGCCAATATATCTTAGGCCTATTGAATTGAATTGCGGTGATGAGGGAGGAGTAGGCCTATAATTAAGTGCAGTAACTCAAGTACAGTAGCCTACTTACAATTTTCAAGTATAGGCCTACTTGTACTGAGGATTACAATGATTTGCCATTTTATAGCCTCCTCACACTCCATATAATTTCAGAGACAATAATTTATGGAAATGCTTTAGTCTAATTATTTTTTTTTAATAAAAAAAAAGATTTTCTGTTTACTCAAATAGCCTACTAAGTCTAGGTAATTCCAGAGACACTGATCTGTCAGAGTTCTCTCTTTTTCTCAGAGTTTTAGTTAGTGGTCCCTTTTAGTAGGGACTATTATTATCTGTGTATTTGACAGAAAAACACGAAATGTCCGAACATACAGCTGCAACAGTAACAATAGCAACAGTTGCTAGGGGGGCTGATTTCTGATTTGATAAGTTAATCATAAAAAAAAAAGAAAATCAGTAGGAGTTTATTGTCCAGAATGATGACAAACGAAAATGTATTGTCCAAATAAAAAGAGTGTAAACTGAAGATTTAGCAAGAAAAGAAAAAAAAGAACATCGCAAAGTTGTTCTTTACATCTTTACGGCAGAGTGTCACTGAATACAATCCCCATGGAAACGGGTGACTTGAACGACAACACAGTCGGGGGGTGTTTATCCAGCTGCGGCTAAACTTCACATCATCCTGTAACTACCTTCATCTCTATCGTCGATCCGTCTAAAGAGTGAGTCGACGGTGTTTTAGCCTATTCGGTGTTAGGTTGGGTGTTGAAACCATTTTTTCCTCATATTTAAACACAAAAAAGGGTCAGGTTTTAATTGTATTTTCAACTAGAAAATACAATAGGGAATTATTTCCCCTAACTGGTGTGGACGATGTATGCACAATTAAAGCTCTCTCTTTAAAGTATCATTGTGTATTTTGAATTTAAGGAACCAAAAGATTATTTTAGTCACTTCTAAATTAACCATTGACAAGAATATCCAACTTTCCTCCAACAATAAACAATATGAAGCCTACACAATATAGGCCTAATATTATAATAGCATTTCTGAAAACATTTGAAATTCAATCTGCAATGATATTTTTTCATAAATTCAAAATGTTTATCTAAAAAAAACAAAAAAGGAAAGGATACAAACCGTGTTTAGCCTACTGGTGTAACAATTTGTGGATAACTGCAAGGCTGAGGTTGTAACATTACCTTGGCTTTGTGGCTGCAAAGTATATACGTAGTAGCAAGCAATCTACCACACACAGTCAATACACCTGACAGTATACAGGTGTTTCAAGTGATTGTTTCGCATCTGAGCCGGCACATTTCCTCCCACAGCAGCAGCAGCAGCAGCTATCTGCCATCTGTTCTGTGTGTAATTATGTCCCAGCCACTGTAAACTAAACTACTTTGTGTTACAGTGTTGCACCTGAAAACCAGGAGCGACAGCGCGATGACAACCTAAGCAGCGGTGCATATGTTTGAGGTGCAAACGAAACAACTAGATATGGCCCATCAGGTACTGGAAGTTGCAAAACATAATTCAGCAGACAACCATTGTCCTTGCTATAACTGTCTGATAATGCCTCTTACTTTGCAGGATCAAAGATCAGATAGAGAGGAGGTAGACACAGAGATGACACAGGGGAGTTTTGGCTCGCAGACACCATCGCAGTCAAAATCAGCTGCAATGAAGGCCTCAAAGGTAACAACTGTAACGTGTGTCAAAATCAGTGAATATCTCCTCAAAATCTGCTTCCTGCCCGTACTGTGCGTACTGAAAATAAATCCGGTGTTTGAATACAAAAATTAGGCTCTGTAAACGGGTATGTTGCTAGCCAAATTGCCCCCCTCTGTTGACATATTTGTTTACATATCAGTTTACAGAGCCTAGGCTGTGTATCAACACTGATTTATTTTCAGTGCATACACAGTACGGACAGGTATCCGAATCGTGAGAAGATATTCCCTGATTTTGAAAAAAAAAAAATTTGAGAACAGAATTGCTGACTCCACCTTTAAACCAATACGAGTGTACTGTTATAAATGCATTACACCACCAGCTGTGGAACACACTCACAGCACAGCATATTACCACATTTTCACTATAGAAACATCAAAACACCCATATTACTTAATTCAGCTTTCAAAGACACTCCTTAAACCTCTGTGCTTGCCCCATGCAGCCGTTCCCCTGCTGCTGTGGGAAAAGTGCCTTGTCTGCTCCGGGGGGCCCGAGCAATAAAGGCTCCGTGTCCTGCCTCCCAGCCATCTCCAGTGGGAGCCAGAGCATGACTGCTGCAGAGCTGGCTGGGACTTCAAAGATTCCCCACAGATCCAGATGTAAGTTTTTTTTTTCCATGATACATTTTTTTTTAGCGCTGCAGGTTGTAGCAAGCAGGATGTGACCGGACAGTTTTCTCACTACCTGGTGTGTAGTGTGTGTGTGTGTGTAGTGTGTGAGTGTGTGGGTATGTGTGTGTGTTTAAGACATTAATTTTATAGCTTCTTCTTTGCTATTTCATAATATTATCTGTTATTTGATCTCCGCTGTGTTTTTATAAATGCAAGATGATATGTTTGTTTTTCTTCCTTTTCCAAGGCAATAAAGAACACCCTGGAAGGTATCACAACAAGCTCAGGCCTGCGCATGTGACGGGCCGGTTATTGAACGGATCCACTCACGAGGACGCAAGCGAAACACACACGGAGGAGATGGTAGCAGACCCTGAGCACGAGGCTCTGGACAACTTCCTGACAGAAAGGCCTGCCACCCCATTCCCATTCCTTTCCACATTTGCGGATTACATAATATCCAGTGAATCGGAATCTGAAGAGGAGGAGGAGGAGGAAGTAGGTGATGACATATTGGCCCCCTGGCAGGACACACGCGGAGAGAGTGACACAATCACCTTGCCAAGGTCGTTCACCAGTAGCCTCTCTCCCAGCACTTACTGCCTACGTGGCCTGCAGTCTTTCACCTCACAGCCAAGCACGTCAACAGCTTCCGGTGGGGCACTTGTTTGTAGCGATGATGAATGCAGCAGTGTCAATTCTCTTCCAGAGCAAACAAGGGAATGTCAAGGGACACCAATGGCACCTAGAACTGACAGATTGAATATGGGCTGTTTGGGTGTGAGGCTATACCCCTCTAGGGTTCGGATAAGCCTGTCCTACTCACCCGCGACCAGCTTTATCAACTGGGAGGAAGGCATTGCTGAAGAGGATGAAACAAGTACCGGTACTGACACATTGCAGTGTCCGAATGAGACCCTGGATTCAAGTGCCAATGGAGAGTTGGATGGTCTGAATGTGCATGATGGGGGGAGGTTCGGTGATATCGGAGAGATAACGCGGGTTGAAGAATGTCAAGCAGCGCATGAAGGAGCTACCGGTGTCCAAAACACTGAGTCGATAAAAGACTGCAGCAAAGAGGTTGTTGTATGCAGGCACAAACAAAGGTGATGATATGAGGAATAGTTTTAAAGCTACACACACACACACACACACACAAAACATAAATTGCATATGTATGTATTTCTTTTATAATTTTTGTTATTGCACACACACACACACACACACACGCACGCACGCACACACACACACACGCACGCACGCACGCACACACACACACACACACACGCACGCACACACACACACACACACAATCGGCATTCAAACGTATTAATAATCAAATTTCTCAAAGACATTATCCCGCTTTAGATATGTATAAACTGCGATGGATATAGGATGTTGTGAGTCACTGATATTGTGTGATCTCCTGCTCTCTGTAGGTTATTGCTGGAGTCATCTAATGACGAGGAGAAGGACTTGTGTCGGATATGCCACGATGGAGATTGCTCACCGACCAACCCGCTCATATCACCCTGCCTGTGTTCAGGAAGTATGCAGTTCATTCACCTCAACTGCCTCAAGAGATGGGTCCAGATAAAAATACAGTCAGGTCAGTAGAGAGCTGATTTTGATCAATTTAATTTGCCATGATCTGATATACGCTAGGCAGTTATACACTATTCAACTTCTCAATTAAGTTCACTGCAATATATTTTTCTGAATACTGTATCCACTTTTCCAGGGTCAGGGCTCTACCTTGTCAATAGATGTGAGCTTTGTTTGGGGGGACTCAAAGTGGATCCAGACACATTTGACTTGTACGAACATTACAGATTACATCACGAAGACGATGAGGTAAACTGAGCTTGAATCGCCCAGTAGACAGGATTTCAAAAAAATAATCACTTTTTTTTTCACTCCTTTTTCAATTCTTTATAAAAAAAAAGAGTTGCTTGCAGAATTATATCAGTACTTTTTTATGACAGCAATTTTTTCTTTTTTTATAGGGGGAATTCAGTGAACTGTACAGTCTGCGAGAAGCAGCTGCAGTGTTGCATGCCTTCTCGTCGGTGCTCACGGGAGGTATGATGCCAGTTATGACGCCTTTCAGCCCAGTACCCAGGGTAACTATACGCTCTTGAATCTCTGTTTCACATATTAACTCAACATGCAGTTGTACAGAATAAACTGTAGGTTGACCCAACGAGTATTTCATAGTTAGCCCTGCAGCAGTTATTATGAGCACTCAGACATTTGGAGATTAGTAACCTGAACACAAAATGTTGGACTTACATTGTGGAGCCACTGTGCCACCATGACATTCCCAGAGGCTCAATGGTCACCACTTTATATAGATTGATATTCACCATCAAGTGTTTTGATATGTGAGGGTAATTGCCTGAACTATAAAACATATTATTACCTAGATAAATTATTACATTAAAGTTATGATTGATTTAATAAAGTCATAATTTCGTCCCAATTTTGAAGAAGTACCAAATTAAAAGATTTTTTCCCCCTCCAGGTTTCACACATTCTTGAATTACTTCTACAATAAACTGAAGAAAATGAAAAAAATGAAAATGGGTGGTTTCAAATGTGGTTATTAATTGTGTCCTCAGATCCGGATATTGCCGATAATCCCCTACCTAATAAGACTGAGATTAAGAAGGATCAGACAGAGGAGCATCTCACCAGAGTTACCTGCCACGTGACATTCAGCCGTGCTCCATTTCCTTTTCTGGGCTAATGTGGCACTGAACACACGAGTATGACAATAAACCAACAATGCATCTGATTTAAGCAAACACATTAATTTGGTAAAGGCAATGTAAAAACAGTGAAGAAATACAGTGGAAGTATTTTAGTAAATGGACGTTGCTTTCTTTTAATAAAGTTATTTCATTAGGTATACAATACATTTTCTACACCAAGAAAAACAAACAACAGATTATAAAGCAATACACAATATGTTCAGTATTCACAATTCAAGTAGATGTTGTTAGTACAGGGCTACTGGTTTTAAAAATGTGTTTAAACGTCACACGAGCAAAATCGTTGATGCTCCTCTTTGAGATTCCAGTGATGTGACTGAGTTCTCCCACCGCCTGCAAAGCATCATAAGAAAGACTACATCAACAAAACAGTTTGTGTGGTAAGTATGGGTGACAGCTTAATAAATACACTGACATTAACTTAACATGGATAGAATAGATGACTTGATATGCTTTGACATTTAAAAGACTGAAATCAAACACTATTGTAAATGCAATTAATATTTGAATGGTTAGAAATCATAAAGTGTTTCACCTTCTTCCATTTTCTGACATAGAGGATGAATGTAGCCACGGCGATGACACCAACACCAAGAAGCATGCAGTCTTCAGTCACTGTCACAAACTTTTCTCTGTGTAGAAAAAGGCTTAATTTGGTTATAAAGCAGTTCTAATAACTAAGTACTTTTTATTTTAACAATGGATTCTATGGTTCTGAACTGCATTGTTTTGGATCACTCTCATAGTAACTTATGGTATGGTAACTTTATCTATACTCCAGGGTATTTTCATTTTGCAACAAGAAGATTACATTGTAGCATCCAATCGCAAAACAAACTGCAACCTAACACAGCACATATTAAAACCTGCTCATACAAGAAAAGAAAAAAAACGTTCCCCTAATCAGAACACATTACACGCAGAGAAATAAAGAAAACACTCATAAATAATTAAATGAATAACCTCTGGAATAAAACCAGGATACAAGGCGGTATTAAACCAAATGAAAAGTGCTATAAGTGACTAAATAACATTAATTATCTGCTATAATCATTACCTTTTGTTTAGCTAGTTTTGCACCTTGGGACTAAAACCTCTGTCCGGAGGGGAGAAGCTGAAATAAGTGTTATGTAAAGGCAAACGCAGGCCGCTGCTTTCAAATAAAATGCTATAAAAACATATGAGTAGTTAGCCGCCAATATTTAAAGCTGAACTATAAGGAGAATGGATATTTGACTTACAATTATCAGGTGGCAAGAGACACAACAAATTAATGTTAATCTTGGATGTGTACATATAGGCATCTGTTTGCTAATAAGTTTGCCTTTTCAATTTAAAAAGTGTCAATGTTGTGTTCATATCTTGTTTCTGCTGCCTCCAAGTGGACAAAGAAATTCTGTCAAATGTAGTTTAATTCACCCACCCAACCATGTACTCAGTCATAATATTAATATCTCTTGAGTATATATGCGTAACATGAGAAACCCAAACAACAGACAGTTCCCAGGTGGTTGTAGTCTAGTAGTCAACTAACAAACCAGCTACTTGTCCATTCTACCATCACAGATAGCAGCTGTCAGGAATCATAACATGTATCTTAAAGACAAACCTAATACCTCTGTTCTGTGGTAGGGCTGTCACACTGCGTGGTGGTCACTAACAAGGCCTCGTAGATGGCGCTGCGCTGGAGGCTGATGAACTGGAGAACATTATGGCACAGGGGAAGAAGACGCTCCACGGGGAGGGACGGCTCATTGTGTCCTACAAAGGCACACCCCTTTCAAAGTCACTTTACAGCTGTACAGTTCTTGGACTTAATATTGCACGTTTTTGGTACATCATAATACTTTACATTAGGGTTCTATGTGTTTAAATATTGAAATCGTACCGAGCACCTCCAGAAGGATTTCCACATAGGTCAGTGGGTTCGGGGGATTAAGCCTGAATTCGAGCCCTTTTAAGACTATCAGCTCCGATTCCATGACAGTCTCCTTGGAAACAGTGTGGCCCATTGAGTGCAGAAAGCGGACAGCAGTGTTGCTGTCGATTATCTAGAGAAAAATGATAGGAGATTATTATACTTTGAACTATAGTTCTGACTTGACGTCCATTTAAATTTAAGCCAGCAGGACGCCATGAGACTTTAAACATGCACATGTCTTCTTACCTTGAGGCTAGTTTAATTGCAGGTCTGGATAAAGATGAGATGAATTTATCTCTATAACTATGTAAGTGTACAGTATGCAGTGTTTCCCCTACCATTGTACAGGCCTGGCGGGGCCGCCAGGCCAACGGGACCCCCCGCCAGGCCAACAGCAGCCTAACTTAAAAAAAAAATAATAATAAAAAAAAAAAAATTATTATCAATTTTTCATTGATTCCGTAATAATAATATGCGAGCGTCTGCGCGGCACTGTCGGTCTACCCCTCGTGTGCGCCTGTCTTTACAACCTCTCGTTTGATCATCCCATCAGCTGATCTGTGTGTCTGCGTGTGTGTATGTGTGTCTGCGCGCGGCGCGATGCACGTGTGTATTCGGTGCGGGTGCGCACTTGTTAAAACACGGAAGCCAATGAGCAGGAGCATGACTAGCAAGCAAACGTTGAACTAGTGGCGAAAATAAAACCAGCGCCTGCTCTATGGAGATACTAAGGACTCAGTAACAGGGACGTTGAACAGGAAAAAGTGCTGCGCAAAGTTTAGAAAGTTAAAATCGCTACGTCGCCGTGGCAACACAACCAATCTGTATCAACAGCTGAGAGCGCTGAAAAAAACGGCATGCACTCGTTTCAGTAAGTTTACAAAAGTGCCACACTGCTACTGCCTTTGACATTCTTCTCAGAAAAGCATTCATTTATTTTCAAGGGACATATTAATTTATTTATTGTTTTAACTGTCAAGTTATCTTGAAAACAGCAGGCTATTGTAGGCCTACAAGCTTTATGTTTTTGTATTTTCAATGCTACTTTATTTGTATGTTTTAAATTGAGAAATAGGCTAGATGAAATATAATGGTCGGAATAGGGAATTTGCCTTATGTAGCACACATGTTGATAGGCTAATCATGATGTGTAGCCTATGTTAATTCATTTATTTTCAACAAGGCTATTTGCATTAAAAAAAAATAAAGAACATTTTTCAATAGGCTAGCTTCAAGGTGAGGTGATTCAGATTATTCCAGAAATGAGTCTAAACAGGACCTGTCTATATTAGATCTTAGTGTTTATTGTTTTTTTATTGAAATCCATGTGTTTTTCTTCAATAGTTTACGTGGCTTGTGTCTCCAAATTATTACAGAAAATAGTTATAGGCAGGGCATATGTTGTTTACAGAGCACAGAATTAATCAGATTTCGCCTCTCAAAGTGCACCAGATTGATGCATTTAACTTTAAAAAGGATAAGGTTTCTTCTGCAGGGGCATGCCCCCAGACCCCCCTAGAATGTCCATTCTCACCCAGCAGGATCTAAAAATCCTGTGAGAAACACCACATGTACAAACGTACTGAATGTGAAAGCATAACCCTATGCCCTCATTTTTAACAGGCTGTCAAAAGAGGCTCATCCCAAATGGGGTTCGTTTTGGTCAATTTCTTCTAGAAATTTGGTACGCACGCGGCACGCATACTCTTTATCAGCTCTTACCACCGGGCCTAAAAAAAATTCTAGGGGAAACACTGGTATGGACCCATGCTAATTGTAAATCAAAAAGGGCTTAAAATGAGAAAAAGAAAAGTACTCTGTGAATTCAAAGTATCAAAGAAACACCAATAAACAAAAAAAGAGACACATGCATTGAAAAAATGATGGCTCCAACTAATATAATACTAACTGTACACATTTCAGAACCTACATGACTGTGCAGAGACAGTTTGCTTGCCAGCTGGATGCAGGAGAAAACGATTAGCGGGAATTTCTCCTTGAGCTTGTCAGACAGAAGGTCCTCGTAACTTTTTGGTGAAGCAGCAGCTGCACCTCCAGGCGTGGGCGACGTCAACAGATCTGTAATGTGGTTGACCATGTACCTACGGGAGAGAATAATACACATTAAAAGGTGGAGTCAGTGATTCTGGAGAAGCCTTGTTGTCGAAATCACTTTTAGTCAAAATCAGTTGATATCTCCTCACATGTTCGCTACCCGTCCATAGTTTGTGCGCTGAAAAAAAATGTGTTATTAATACACAACCTCGGTTCTGTAAACTGGTATGTCAAAAAAAGTGTAAGAAAACAAAGGTGCCCCACCGTAGCTAGCAACATGTCCGTTTATAGAGCCAAGGCTGTGCATTAACACAGATTTTTTTTCAGCGCCCACACCGTACAGACAGGTAGGGGAGTGTGAGGAGATATTTACTGATTTTGACAAAAAACTCATTTTGACAACAAGCATTCTCCAGAATCGCTGACTCCACCTTTAAGGCACGGCTAAAAGCAATAACATAGGTTGCGTTCCGAATCGCATACTCTTTCTTTTTTCTATTCTACATACTACATCCGACGATAAAAAGAATCTAGTTAGGATGCAGTAGGCATACTATTGGGACATACTTTTCTCTCTTATTTCATCATAACATTGCGCCTTGATCTTGCCTCTTGCTTTTATATCCGTCGCATCCCCGTTTGTTTTCATATGGAGGCTTCGTCGATGTTACGTCACTTCACGTGCGCATTGGATTGTGGGTCAGAATCGCCCAAATAGGATGCACTTTTCAACACTAACAATCTTGGCCGCATGAAGTAGGACATCCGGGTACTTCTAACCATCCTAAATCTGGCCACAAGAATCGGGACATCCTAAATCTTTTTTCTACATACTATATAGTAGAAAGTATGCGATTCGGAACGCAACCATAGTGTGTGTGTGGCAGGGAAAGGCAAACATGCTGCTTCTTCATACTGTACCTTTGAACAAATTCAATGGCATGGTATCCAGCCAGGGGATCAAGACTTAGTTCTTTGGTGATCATGAAGATGTATTCTAAGAGAAAAAAATGTAGAGAACAAAGAAAAAAAGAAGAACTTTTCTTAGTGGAAGAATGAGCGCAGTATGTTGGGACAGAGCTGATGAACTACAGTCAAATAAAAGCACATTTTTAGAGAAGGAATCTGTAAAGCCGTATCATTCAGCATCAAAAGGGCAGTAACAGTGACACAAGAAGAGATCATGCAGTACGGAGAAATGGGATCAATAAAATGAAATAGAAGCCATTACGCTCCAGGTGTTATTGATTATTCAATGTCATTTATGAGCTCTCGGCAGCACTGCTAATTGAACATATTTGAAATGAAAAACTATAAATAGTTTGCATAATTTATTAATCTTCCTCTAGATGCGGAGATCAAATAGCACAGAGGCCTAGAGGGTCCAATTATAACAGGAGAAGAAAATCTTCTGCGTCATTGTGAGTGAAGAATATAGATTTGAAATGTCAATGTTCCTTTATACTTACTTGATCATATAGACTGTATATAAAAGGGCATGACATAGAAAACTGTGCAAATAAACCATTAAACAGTTCATTTTTAATGTTATCTTATCAGAAAATGTAATAAATAAATGCATTGTGTTCATAAATAATGGCTAATTATGTATTTAAAACAGGCTAAATTGAATGGAATATAATTGACCTCTATAATAATAACACAGTTCACACATCCAGGTGTATGAAATATTTCAGAGGAATGACAGGGTTTGAGGCTAACATAGTCATCTACAGTACAGTTAAGTTGATCCCACCTGCTGTAACTCTACTAATAAAAGCCTTTTAGCCTATGTAGGCTACCATAATTGAAAATATGGTAAGATGTACAGTTTCCCATTATGTTTTCAATTTATCCCATAGTTAAGAACACCTGCAGCAACACTATTAATTAAGCGGAACAGTAAGTATCCTGCAATAATTACTCATTTACCTAGCTGTATGCTAATTGTCACAGCTGTGTGAGATAGATAGACAGATAGACAGATAGATAGATAGATAGATAGATAGATAGATAGATAGATAGATAGATAGATAGATAGATAGATAGATAGATAGATAGATAGATAGATAGATAGATAGATAGATAGATAGATAGATATTATTCATAATAAAATTACTTCGGCTTCCTAATTATTTAAAACTGGCAAAAGTATCGATAAAAACAAGCAACATAACATGTATTGGCTGTCTAAGTTATAATGAACGTTACTCACCCACTAGTCTTGTATCTTTGAAGCTTCCGGTACATTTTGATAAACTGCTGAGGTTATCTTTGTTCCTTTTGTTGAGATTAACCAAGAAATCTGACAGTAGGTCGAAAGACGCTTCACGAAATTTAAAAGTTATGGTACTTTTGGTCGGAGAACGAAAATATCTTTTTGCCATTTATGTTAAACTGACTTACTAGCTAACGGTTGAAATCTGTAACGTCACTTGTACACAAAAACAAAGTGAACAATAAGGAATTTGTTCACTTGTAGTCAAAAGTAATTCAGAAAACTAACATTAAGTCTTGCCTGAAGCTTGTATTTTCCGGAAGATGGCGCTATTCTCGCTGTTTTCACCCAAGGAAAGCGTCAACGTCTCTACCTAGGAATCATGGGGTAGGAACTATAGTTGCTACCCGGGCTAACCGGAAATAACACAAGCAGCGTAGATCTCATAACACACTGATGTGCTGCTCACGTCGCTCTTGAACGGCGCAGTGCCAGCAGATCTTTTATAACGCTTTTATAGCAGCTTTTAAGAGTCTCGATATTATAACAACCTTTCCGGGTGTCACACAGACAGGCAGACATGGCTGACAAGATACCGAAGGAGACCTCCGATGCCCCCTTCGCAACCAGGATAGACATGGCCAAACCGGGTCTGTCCGTCGAACAGCAGCATTTCATCCGGCAGGTTGAGCTGGCTCAGTGGAAGAAGAAGACACAGAAGCTAAGGACACGAAACGCGGTGACAGGGATCGCCATCGGAGCGCTCGTGCTCGGGATTTGTATCTTTTGCCCATGCGCACTAGGCGTTAACACAAGGTGAACTATGTAACGTTTAGCTTAGCATGCTAACGTCACTGCAGGGATAACCACGTTTAAAGTACATTTATCTCAATGTCTGGTGTTTTAAATGTAATTGTCAGCAATATAATTTAGCTGGCTGAAAGTTTATGCTTATGTTTACAAAGTTTCGTATTCATTGGGTGCAAACCATAGACTGGAGCTAACATGGCATGTTAGCCAGGTAGTGTTCGTTATGCTAAATAACACTGAGGTTAGGTTACATTTTGCTTTCGGTTTCATTGATTAGAATACATTTACCGAAGTTAATGCTCCAAAGGAAGTCTGCCTGATGCTTTCGCAGTGTTTGATCAAATTATTTTAACGCATTATGTTAAATATAAGATGACACAATGAATAGGGTACACTATTTGCTTAACATTACAACATCAAAGGATGTCTATTTTTTTATATTAAAAAAACAGCTCCCAGTATAATGTAGCACAACAGTTTCAATAAAACAGGACATGATAACCTTCATAACGCTTGAACTATTGAAGGGCTGCTTCAGCATCTTTTGTTAGACAACCTCAAAGTGTTCACAGTTCATACAGACGGCTAAATGTTGTTGTCAAGCATTTATAAATACATGTCTGACACGTTGACTGCATTGTTCACTTGTCATCTAGGCTAATGTTTGTTATAGTTTTTGTGCTTGCTGTCATTTGCCTTGACCACTTGCTCCCTGCCAGACGGCTACACGTTTTACTCCGTCTCCCAGGAGAAGATCATGGATGAAATGGATGCTGAGGCCAAAAGTGCAAGAGCGCAGCAACCAAAAACTGGTGCCAACTGAGATGCATTCAACCAGACTGTGTGTCTGTACCATATTACTGCACTTACTTTGAAAGAAAAGGGACTTGTGTCGTGGACTCTGATGCCACTCATTGATATTCCACCGCTGGAAGCTGTCTCTTCATGTTGAGACAGCGCTCGACTTTGTTTTGATTTGTGAAGGGTTAATTGTGTGGGTTTTTTGCTGCCGGCTTCAAACTAGATGTGTCTTGATTTTTATTGAGTTTGCCTGTCGGTGGGAAAAGAATAATCCATTGACCTTAACATGACCTTTCAATGCTATCCAGAAGGCTCAGACTGTAGAGTATAATTGCAACCCAAGATTCCAACCCTGATCATGTGATGTACATATAGTACAAATGGGAATAAATCTGATACTAAAAACTACAGCGGCCTTTTAACAGCGGAGAATGCCTGTGACACATGGATCAACCTGTTGAAACATATTTATGTTGATAAAGTGAATATTTGTAAAATAAAACAATCTAATGTATTTCATTTTCTAAACCCAATTATTATGTCTGTGAAACTACAAGGTTATACACTGCGTGAACAAAGTAAAAGATGACAAAAAGAGATGTGAAGATGTACAATTGCATTTCTTTTATTTTTGTTCAAAATGTGATATAATATGGAGTCTGATCTAGCCACCAAAATCTTGAGTAAAAATATAAAATAAGACATTGTAAGGGAAAGGCACAGATTCAGCATGGCAGGGCAGCAGCAGCAGCTTCAGAAAAGCAAAAAAAAAAAACATTTATATATTTACATTCAAAATTTTAGAAACGTCTTTGAATATATTATGAACTTTGGAAAAAAAATTCTTAAAAGGGGTTCCACTGTTTAGAAACTTCAGTGTGTGTTGTGGACATTTCATAAGGCAACAGCTACACATTCACAGCTTTGGACTGTTCTCTATCCCATAATGTAGTAACTATTTCAAACTGGTGGAGTGTAGATCATAATGTGAAATATTGTTAATCAAACATAAACTGAAGAACAGTCTCAACCTCCCTTATGGAAAACATAAAATTGTTTCAGAACACAGTTTTATCCACAAATGTGTTAAATGATAGAGAACTAAAGTACAATTTACTAAAGTGCACGAGGTGCTTGATCTATATGGTACACGCAGAAAAATAGGATTTTTTGCTCGAGCAAGAATTAAGGTTTAGTTTACGCATAATAACTTGTAAACACATGATCTAAAAATGCACTTCTATTTATATACACAATGTACAATCAACGGGGAAGAAGCCAGTAGTCTAAAACCTATGGATTATTTTCACAAACTAATCAACACAAATAAATCATTTGTTTTCTAAACCAGCTATAGTCTTTGAAAATAGTGAAAAATAGATTTGCTTTCTACATGCCAACATATATAATATAGTATTTGTACAACTTTCCGCTATAGCATTGTCACCTTCATGTGGATGTATTGATCAAAGTTAAACTTGAATTTAGGTAATTCTATCAAGCGTCAAACCACTAAAGATGTTCTAAAAAAATAAGCTTCCATTGAACGTATTTGTATAAATCCGAGTGTACTGAGTGTGCAGTCAGCAGACATTAACAACAGCTATCAAATCAAGACAGATAGATCCTAAATTTGCAATGCGAAAACCTTCAGAGTAAAAAGTGTTGGTTCACATTTCTGTGTGCTCAGATTGATTAAACGGCAGTGAATCAGACACGCAGTAAAACAGTAACTAACTATCATCATTCTGGGTCAAAGTCGTAGTTTAAAGTGCCACCGCAGCTCCAAAAAAAAACATAACAAAAAATACACCCTGCGGCACTTTGTACAATCGTTTGACTGCGTTAATGCAACAAAAAAGCTCAGAAAAATTATTTAAAACAACTTAACGATATGATGTTTTGCAGGTTAGCGTGCATTGAACCATTTGGGTCTGACGGTTTATATACAACAGAGCAAAAATAATAAATGAACTTGTCATATTTTTAACATGAACCAGACTGAATTTCACCAGGTCTGATGAAAGGCCTGTGAAGCGGATGTTACAGTTCCTGTGTGAAATCCAGCTTTATATTGATGACAGTCCGTATGTATTATGAGGTAAAATGACCACTGGCAAAAAGAGGGAAGCAGTTTGCTGATTGGGTGTGTGTGTGTGCCAGTGAAAAGAGTTAAAGCGATCCTTCTCCTACGGGACGGCCCAAAGCACTGCAGTCACACGTCAGCTGAGGTAGTCCACATTTTACAGCGTGCTTGGCTGAGAGATTCTTACTAGGAATAAATGACAAAAAAAAGTTACGTAAAGTAAGAAAAAAAGCTCTTTTTTAAGTTGATTTTAACAAGGAGAATAACACTTATGTAAAGTGAATGGAGTGTTTACTCACCATTCTACTAATGTCATTGGCAAAGGTGACGCCTTTGCTTAGTTTATCCTGGGAGCCGCTGCTGCTGCTTCCGAGGGAGTTTCTCCTAATGATACCTAAGAAAACAAACATGGGTTATGCAACAAACATTACATAAACCAGGCATGGGCATATGTTTAGTTTCAACATTGCACAGGGTCCACCCCCCATAAGATTTTGAGTGTCACACAGTTCACTTTACGGGTTTCTGAAAAAAATGGATTCTGGAAATTGTTGGGAAATATATAGTTACAGGTAAGAAGGATATATAAATGTATCGACTCCCTAAAATGTTATTTTTTACCTATTTCATATGTATTTTTGAGTGTCGAAAATGTACCTCTTTTAAATATTGACCTACATACCCCCCAAAAAAATCCACACCTATGATACCAGGTAATAGATTTCTAATCAAGGTTGAAATGTGGCTATTGTCTCTTACCCTGGAGTGGCAGCATGTCCAGTCGTTGCAGGCTGTTGCGTCGTGACGAGGGGAAGCCGTTGCCCTTGGAGAGGCGGCGCTGGCGGTTGGTCAACATAGCAGCAGGAGACATGATGCCTGGAGGGGGGACTTTACCCATCCTCTCATACAACTCCTCTATCTCCTTCTTCTGGGCTGACTGCAGGGCCTGCACCTCCGACAGGTGTCTGATAGGAGACAAAAAAGAACAAATGTAGGTGGTTAAAAGCTAGATTTTTTGTCAGTTAATCCGTTGTAGTCCACGAATATCTTTGAAGGCTTGTGGATTTGAGCAAATTAAGGCCACAATAAGTTTGTGATGATGGATATGTTAAGGTTTTTGTGGATACAGTTACTTGAATTGAATGGACTTTTTGCTGGAGAACTTCATAATGAGTAAAAATACAACAACACATTTCTTATTTTCTCCAACCCTGCAAAATTAATCAATGGGCCTCAATTATTTTCTCTTTTTTTTTTAGGATCTCACTACATATTCTGATGAAAACACTTGATTTATTTAGTTTTAAAACCTTGTGTTACCTCAGATCCCATCCCAAAGGTCACACAAGATCATAAAGGTCATCGAAAAGTTAATGCGAAAATGTTTTGCTCTCTATATATATATTTTTTTATTCAACCATACATGTATGTGGAAGACTTTGTAAACCACCTTTTCTCTGTATTTTGTGTGACTTCAATCACCACTTACTTCTCTCTGAGCTCCTGCAGCTCCTCTATCATCTCCTCGTCGCTGTCCGACTCGTCACTGCTCAGACAGGGCATGTTGCGGTTGTAGGTCATCATCCACAGGTGGTGCAGGGCGTTGCTGTACTGTGGGCTGCCCGAGGCTCCGTCCCACAGCCGGCCTTCCAGCTCCGCGGCCGTCGTCACCGACAACCCGCTGTCCGCTGATAGGCTCAGGCTGTACGCTCGTCGTCGACTACGCTTCCTGGTCCTCGGTCGCTCCCCAACCACCTCTACGTCCTCTTCATCTTCCACTTCCTCGTCCTGCTGTTGCTCCTGGCTACTGGCCCAAGCCACCTGTAAAATATTAAGATCACCTTAAAAATGTATTCGCATTTTCATTCTTTATTAAAGAAGCTAGGAGGAACGTTTATATATTTCGGCCTAATGTTCCCTCTGATGTTTATTAAGATTAACAAAAAGCTTTCTGTCTGGCTTAAAGGTGCACTATGCAGTTTCAGCGGAGGGGCGTTTGTTTACATTTGCAGACCATGCAGTTAGTTTACAAAACATTTTATTTATCTGCATGTGATTATTAGTTTGGAATAATAATATCGTAAATTTAGACAAACATTTTTTTAAGACACCTGGAACCAAATGTAAGACTAAACAAAACGGTGGGCCCAGCTGCTGTTAACAACAACAGTGAAACACTAACTTTATAGGTAGCTTTCTAACTTCAAACAGTGTTCCAGCGATCCAATTTCCCCCTGAGGAAATTTTGTTTACTTAGCTGTGAGAATATACCTTTACTAATTTTCAATTCTTTGCCACAGCAAAAGTTACATAGTCCACCTTTAACAAGGCCAAATGTCTATATGAAAAAAAAAATGCCAGCTTACCTGTGCGTCCACCTCCTGGGAGAGCCCCTGTGTGGAGCCTCTGTGTGGGTGTGGGTGAGGGGGGGACATGGTGAGTGATGTGCCCAGGCTTGTCTCACTCTCCCCCTGCTCCTCTGTGCTGCTCTCTGATGACGTGCTGCTGCCGTCCACCACGGGCTGTGGGGCCGGGGGTTCAACACACACGGGCACCGGCGCAAGGACTCCCATGCTGGGTGTCACCTGGAAGCGCCCGACAGTCACCGGGGCAGACTGCTGGACTTCTGTTAAATAGAGGAAGAAAAGGTGTTAGTAAAAATGCTAGTTCATGTCTTGACTAGTTCCCTTTAAGGTGAGACACAGCAGGCAAAAAAAATGTCTGTTAAAGAACTAATTAAGCATCTAATAAGAATTGGTAAGCATTCATTCTAGTAAGTTGTAGCCCTCTCTCCACTTACTTATCGAGTCCATAAATGAGAAGTTTTCACATCTTGGCGGCCAATTTATACCAGTGGAGTGATAGCCACTGATTTGGTAAACAATAGTGATTGAGCTGATTGATCACCAGAACAAAGCCTCACTCTTTTCTGATCGCCAGCCTTTGAGTAAAATCTAATCATGCGTTTCTTCGCAACAGTGTTAAAAGGGGCTTCACAAAATTTCCACTGTGTTTTATTTCTCCAAATATCTCCCAGTGAAGGTGGATTTCCTTTAAAGAGCCTTCATTTATGGCGTTATGGTGTTAAAAACTTTAAAACTTGATGGCGCTCTTTACTGGTGTCTCAAACTAGAGATACAAACATTTATTTAAACCTCATGTTGGTTTATGTATGACCTGTGAAGAACAAATTGGCAGTTTTGGTGTCTGCAATAAACACGTATTTTTAGCTGGCATGTGACTTTATAGTATTATATGTTGTTATAATTTTTTCATATCACATGTACATTGTCAATTTGATAATTTTTTTTACAAAGAAGTTTGTGAACTACTTGTCTAAGTAGCTTTAGTTAACCAAACTAGATCCCCCCCCAGACTAGCTTTGCTCTACTTCAACTCCTTCTAGTGTGAAGTGATTGGTAGTTTGCAAAGCTTTCAAAGTAGCTTCCCTGACACTGCTCACATGTACAGACCATTTTATGGGATGACATCCCTGCAGTACCTCTATTTGCCCACTGGGTGTCCCTCTAACAGTGAACACAGAGCGAGTCTGGGCCCATGGGCTCATGGCCATGTGCCCACTGAGACAGAGGGACTCTGTTGAAGGTATAAATACTGACAGGTGTGGATGAGGGAGGAGAAGCCTGTAATGAGCGTGGCTGCTCGCCGATTGGTCGCTGCCAGAGGTTGGAGCTGCAGTCACACCTAGGTTTGTGTTTGTTTTCAATGGAACATTACATTCAGAGTCACAGTTATGCAACTGCTCCGGAGCCACCGCTAATAGGTGATAATACAGCGGAGAGAAAGCTACTCAAAACAAATCAAAAGGCAAATTTGCCGTAACACACGCGTCAACTGTATTTAGACATATACATCATCAAATGCAGAAGGGAAACCTTGAACTATTAAGCTGTGGGTGCATTTTCTGTGTATACCACAAGCATGTGTGTGGGTTTGTTTGGGGGGTAAACATAGACATAATACAGTACTGTATGTTCTGGCTTTGAACATACACACATGATTAACTGTTTCAAGAACATGCATATGATTTCTTACCAGACTCAGTGGAAGGGGCTTTGGGTAGTGGGCTACTGGCATTCATCTCCGGTATAGAGGGGTTCAACTGGGGACTGAAGGATGATAACTATAGACAGGAAAGAATGAAAACATTGTTAGCGTTGGTGCTACAGCAGATTGGGTTCAGACCAGATGTGTCCTTCGAAAAAATTCAGCTTTCCAGCAATCAGTCAAGGTCGGCCACCAACTATAATGCCGGAGAAATCCCAAACCCTAACTTAGATGAAATGAGCCAAAGGAGTTCCACACAGGGAAATAAACAGATTATAAATTTGGGAAAAACAGAGCATTTGGTGAGCCAGTTTTAATGAAGGGTTTGGTATGGTAACCGGTACTGGCAGATACCTTGGGTAGAAGAGATGTGAATAGGAAAAGTTGGATTGGGATATCCCTCATTTGTTTAGTTAATCAAAGAATACTAGCTACTAGCTTTTTTTTCCAAAATCCAAAGATATTCTATTTACAATCATATAAAACAGAGGAAACGTGCAAATCCTCACGCACACAGGACACTAGAACCGGTGTTTATATAGGCTAACTATTTACAGAGCATAGGCTGTACTAACAACATATTTTTTTTCTTTCAGCGCACACAGTACGGACAGGTTAGCCTGGTGCTACCAGACCATCGTACTTCATTTCATTTGTACAGAAGGTCTGGCAGTGCTGTAATTGGCAAACGTTCACTCATGGAGGCGGGTGTCTGTTAAAGTTTAAAACTATTGGATCTGCCCAGTGCCACTCTGGATTAGCCAACCAATCGCATAACGTTTGGTCGTCACGTGTGTCATGAGCCGGCTTCTGGCCGCAACTGAAACTGGAGCGCGACTTCGACGTCATCGTTCTCAGCCACTCGCTCTGTTCGCTGATTGGACCGGCTGTCGAATCTTCGGCAAAACTGGGAAATGGGCTGTGCACCCAGACTGACTACTGAAGGGAAAATAAAATTTGGCCGGAAGTAGGCGGGCGGGCGGAGCCAGGCTACGGACAGGTAGCTGTATAAGGAGATATTTACTGGTTATTACAAAAAATGATTTTTGACAAAAAAACGTCCTCCAGATTTGCAAAATAAGCTGATCCTTTCAGCGCTGTTTGCATGCTCACACCATGATTTTAACAAAGAAAACTCAACTAAAAGAACACGAGATAAACATAACTTAAGTTGACTCACAGTGCAATCTGGGCTCTCTGAGGGCGACGGGGAAAGATCCGACGAGAAGGAGTTAGAACTGGACACTTCTGATTTGGGTTCGGACTGTTCCGGAACCTGTCCCGAATACTGGGCTGCGTAGTTATGGAAACCGTCGTCCTGGGCTAGTCCGGAGGGGCTCTGGAATCCAGCGTTATGATGGACAGACGGGGGAGGAGGGGTGGAAGACATATTGGGTTGGTACATCCAAGATGGCTGAGTGCTCTGAGGAAAACCATCTGCTTGAAGCGTATTCTCGGGGCTGTTTTGGTAGCTGTTACTCTGCGCTTGGTAAGGGGCCTCTCCTGGCGAGGTCTGGTAATGTTGTTGTTGTTGGTAGGGGTATCCAGACTGGGGGTTCATGTGGGACGGAAGCTGGTGGTGGTAGCCTTGAAATGAGGGCATCCCCTGGTTGGGCATATTGGAAGGAGGGATGAAAGACTGGGCCATGCTCATAGCCATGGAGATGACGTTAGCCAAGGAGAACATTGGCTGCTGGTGAGCGGGCCACATGTTGGGATGCTGCTGAGGGTTAGGTGAGGACGTGTTGAGCCTCTCGTTGCTATCCCGGTTTTGGGTTTCGTTCAGGGGGCTGGGGGAACCACGGGAAGATGAGGGGGCGGAGCCGAAGGTGGGGTTGCTGGCTACGCGTGTGAGGGGAGCGTGGAGACCTAGTTTGGGGGAGCTCGGGGAACCAGGAGAGCCGGGGTATGGGAACGGAAAGTGACTTTGGCCCATGAAGGGTAAGTGGTAGTGTGGATGGTGGGGCAGCAGAGATGCAGGGTGGTGTTGGTGGTTCTGGTAGTGGAGGGGAGAGCCTGGAAGACAAAGAGAAGACATGTTTTAAATGTTGAGTAAAATTGAGTAATCTTGGGTTCAAACACACACAAACAAGGCAAACACGTGTTAGTGTCTTAACGATGCAGTGTGTAGTATACTTTAGGAGACTTTGGCGTCATCATGTGGGGAAAGCTCTAGTTTGCAATGCTCGGTCTCTACCACTCCATTTCAGAGAATTGACCTTTAAAGACAGGAAGCTAGTTACTAAAGATGGCATCATCCACCACTGCCTTTCACAATATCAAGTGATGAGGTGAATATGTATTTAGTTATTTGTTCTATAGTGATTCTTCTTCCTCTCCCAACAGGTGCATTTTCCCAGGTCACCCACTATATTTAAAAAAATGCATAAGGCAGTGACGTTTTTGTCTTTTGTGATAATGTAGAAACAAGGTGGTTAAACATGGGGGTGTGCCCTGCTCATTCTAAGATAATAATAAATAAAAAAATTCAAGCGATTATACACTAACTAAAACATACAAATATTATATTCCATTTCTTACCAGTCTGTTCTGAAATACTCAAATCATTTCTACACAATGCACCTTTAACTCATCTCCTAGAAGTGTAACTGTATATTCAGAACTCCCCCCCATGCACTGTTGCAGAGGAATATTGGCCAGAATTGATCCAAAGAGAAAAGAGAAGACTTCCTCTGTCTCCCCAGCTTTTTGGTCAGTCTCACTCAGCCATCTGCCAAAACATCTACGCAATGTGAAGCATAAATCTTTCCCATGCTTTCAAATAATGGGTTTCCATGGTGAACAAAGACGTTTTGTTTAAACCGGTATCCGACTATAATTGCATCCGTAAGCCGGAGCAGTTACACACCGCACTCACATGGCTGTGAGGGACACAGCATCAATGGAGTACGTGGGTCTTTTTTTTTTTTTTTTTTTTTGCGTATGACAGTCTTGAGTTGCAAATGGAAAACACTTGTGTGCACAAACAGTGCTGGGTCTGATTGTCAGATTAAAGTGGGCAGGATTTCGACATCACTCCTCGGGGAGTAGTTTAAAGGTGCGAACACACTGCACAGCGCGGCGCGGCGGTTGGCCGCGCGAATCGCAGGTTCCGCGCCGCGTGGTCATTTTGGCTCATTTGTGTCCGCCGCCGGCCGCCGGCCGCCGCCCGATGACTCATTGAATGTACACGCCCAGTTTCTTCCCGCTATTTACATCTCTCTCATCATCGTCGTCATCCTCACTGATTTGTTTTTGTTGGGAGCGTCTCTGAAGTAGGCTATTCTGCCTTCATCATCTCTGCCATCGGCCCTTGTACTGGTCTCACTGCACCTCTCACACATTTCTCCCCGCCACCTGCCACCCAAGCTTCGTAAACACACCCACACATGCACCCACACACACATACACACACAACCCGCCCACACGCACACACACACACGCACGTATCGATGGCCGTGCATATAGGCTACACATTCACGCCGGCATATCAACATGTAGAGAAAACCCAAACAGATTTTCAGATGTTTAGGGAAATGTTTGGAAGTGTCAGTTGTCGTATTTAGTTTTTATTGTCTCTGCATATTCACTCATCTGCAGTACATCTTCCCTGGCTTTCTCTCCTTCTCTCTTCTATAATGTGAGTCTATTCCTTGCTCCTTTTACTAAAAGGTGTCTCATTAAACTGCTGTCATACATTTTATCGATGTGTTGGAACTTTCTCTCTCTCTCTCTCTCTCTCTCTCTCTCTGTCTTTTCCTTCTTTTTTCCCTTCATCCCTCCTTTCCCGACTGCACCGCCAGCCAGGTTTCACGTGTCTTGTAGCTCAGCAGACTCACCCGAGTGACGTCGGGAGGAGCTCAACGAAGGTGATTGGCTATCGCGGGGCGGCCGGCGGCGAAAAGTTCAATATTTTCAACTTCTGCGGCGGCCGCGCCGCCCCATTCGCGCCGCGCCGCGCCGCGCCGCCCCTGGCCGCGCCGCGTGATCCGCTCTCCGCCGGCCGCCGGCCGCCGGTTCGCGCGGCGGCGCTCGAAATACATTGACTTTCTATTGAAACTCGCCGCGCGGCGATGTGCAGTGTGTTCGTACCTTAAGGATGCCAATATCCTAGCAGCCCCATCTATTGATTTGGCATTTACCTCAACAAAGGCTCCACAGTTATGGAAAACCACGCCTCCCTTTTGCTGATGATGCAAGCCAGCCTCTACTTTTCCAATGCCGACGGAAACATAGGTTAGGCAACACATTCTACTACCGTGGCAGGGGGCCCAAGAAGCATTGTGAAAAGCAGGGCTGTGTGCGTAGGACGTCCAGCAGAGAGAGAGGGGGCGGGGGGGAGGGGGGGGGGGTGACATGGGACAAGATGAGGATGTTAAGACGTCTGCTGTGGCTAGAACAGGGGTTCGATGTGTGTGTTCTCTAAAACGACTTCAAATATCGCTGTGGGGTTCGGAGACTTGGAGAAAAAGGGGGAGGAGGCTTTTCTTGGAAATTCTGTAGGAACTAAGTGCTGGCAAACAGATGTTACCCACTATCGCAGCCCATGAGAAAAAAAAGCTCACGTTGTACAGCGACAGCATTCACATCCAGCTTTCCCTAAAAAGCCAGAAAAGTAGCGCCCTTCAGGTGAGGTAATTACCCAAGAGGCCCTCTGCTTTGCAAGGCAGACACAGACCGAGGCTTTGAGGTGTGGGGATGGCGGATGGCGCCATGCGAATGTCTGAACAATACCAAGAAAGAGGGGAGGGTGGGTTTATGAGGTAGCCGGAGCTTTTTCGCTCTCGACTTATTCTTTGCCAAAGGACTGTAACCATTTTTTTCTCTCAGTGCTGTTGAAACAGTAAACAATGCTAGGCCTCTTCTGGTAAGGGACCAGAGGGAGGAGAGGCGAAAGGGGCTATTTACCTGGGGCGTGTTGGAAAGACTGAGAGCGCAACAGAGGTCGCCCAGGTGAAGTAATGTCTGCAGTGAAGATGTCTCCGTTGGGGCGTGGGGGGGAGCCACGTACCCCTACACTCGCGGGTTTAGCCACACAGAAGTCTGAGACGGGACACACACATGCATTAGTGGATGCACCGTGCATAAACACACGCACGCAAGCACGCACGCACACACACACAAACACAATCACACATGTACACACGCACACACACACTCGAATGGACATGCACAAGTTAAGATGCAACAAACAAATGCAAGTTAATCAGACATGCTCTCTAACAGTGCAGCGTTTATGCAGTTCACACACACACACACACACACACAAACTTAATGTTACTTGTTTAGTTTCAGACAGTTATTCATCATGCATATCGCATCCAAGCATCAAATGATCCAGTTTCCCTCTGAATGGGTGAATTAAGTTCATCAGGAGCGGACGTGAGATTTACCAGGCAGGGAGGAGGAGGAGCTGGTCCGAGCATGGGTGTGACTGTGCAGATTAGGCTGGAAGAGAGAGAGAGAAAGAGAGCACATTTGTTAATTCTCAAATTCAGATCTCCACTTCTATTCATAATTGAAAGAAACGTGTCTGTGTATTTGGACTGTGACTTTCTGTACATGATTCAGATTAATGGATATGTATGATTCAGATGCAGCACAAAAATACATTGGAAGCTAGACCAACGGCACTAATACAGTAGGTAGCGAGAAGACAGGAGAATAGTGTTTTAGTATGAATGTGGTGCTACTGTATTATTGCTATAACATGTAGCATTACATAATCGCTGCTTACGGTAAGTGTCTCTAAAAGAGAATTCCATGTTTCACTATCAAAGAAATTGTGTCTGACTTCTCACACACAAATGTACAAAACAGAATGGAAACATCGATGCAGGAGAGACCGAGTTACCGTAATAAACCAAGTCCCCGATGTGTGTCAAGCTCCAGAAACACTTTATATGTCAGACTTCGAGAAAGCTTCTCCATAAACCTCGTGAAATGTTACACAACATTTTTCACAGCCTGTGGAGTAACCCCTCGTAAACTTTCTTCAAACATGTAAAATCTACAGAATGCCCCTTTAAACAAGGAACTTATACACTGGATAGATACGCCTGACGTTGTAGGTGAACCTCGGGCCTGACCTCAGGTATGCATTGTTTGTCAGTGTAGCGCAGCGTGTATTAACTGGACAATAAAGTCAAGGATAAGACAGGCTTGTAAAGGATTTACTGTTCCTTTATGAAGAGCTTGTCTGATAAAGCCCATGTTATTAACCGGTAAATATGACTTGTGTAATGTCTTAGTGAATTTTATATGAAAATTATTCAGGCCAACCTCCATTATATGGACAAATGGCTGCTGTTTCTTCAAGAAAAAAAAAATTGAGAATGTTTCTTGTTGGTAATTGATGGCAACCTCGTTCTTTCCCAATATTTAAACGTTAAGCTGTATTGCCGATACATTTTGTTACTAAATTTGTGGGTCACCAAGGGTTGAGTCGGAATTACTCAGATGATGCTAGTGCTAAATGGCAAATGTCAACGCGATAAATAAGCTAAATTAGGATGGCGAGAATGGCAAACAGGATATCTCCTTTACATCAGCATGTTAGCATTTAGCTCACTGCTCTGCCCAAGTACAACTGTACAGAGCTGCTAGCATTGCTGCGGTGTTGATCTTGAAGTGGTGGGTGGGTAAAGGTAGCTACATAACTGGATAAGTATGGCTTTCCAGGGATTCGGGCTCCATTTATACACAGCCGTCTCTTCCCAAAATTCTCAGAATAGCAGCACCCTACCTCGGAGATAAATAGAGGAGTCACAAGGAGTGGCTTGTGGGTCCCTACCTGACCTAACTAGCCTGGGCTGGATTTTTTGGGGCTGGGGAGAGTTACAGAGTAGAGAGAGTGGCCTTCATTTTTCTAGGGGGGGATGTGGCTTCAAGGTTTAGGGTTTTTAAATCAGGTGTTGGAGTGACGCCAGGTGAGATTCATCCACGGTTGCTCCACTCATGAAGGCCAGGGGGTCGGAAACATTGTGAACAAGGTACATAGCTGGCTATAACGTGCCTCTTTTGTCCTATACACAAAACCACACTCTATTTGTTTTTTTTTCATGAACATCTTTTGATAATTTCTTCCACGGGGCACGGGGAGATTTTGTTCTGTGTGTTCTACAGAGTGGAACACATCCTGGCAGGAACAAGACAAGAACTTGTTTTTCCATCTAGGCAGACAAACTGTGTCTGATTAGGCATTAGCTCATCATATCGTGTACAGGGTGGTACTGCTGCTATCAACAACCAAACAAAAATGTCTACTACTACTAAATGTCTTATTTTTTTCTTCATTTTTACAGTTTACCGAAATCATGATTCAGAAAGGCTTTCATAAAACCAAAATATAAATGATTTTACTCCTTCGTCGTGGGCAGATATGCTGGAAAGTTAATTATGGTGGAAGTAAAGTGCACTGGAAAGGGATTTGTGGTTGTGGCAACAGTAAGGAGGAGGAGGAGGAGGCATGGGGTATGTTTCCACAAATCACAGGGTTTTATGACATTAGCGCTTTTGGTAACAGTATGTTCTAAATGAAAGCACTAGGCCTACTACCTCAGGTGCTGTTTGGGAACACTTAACCTTATATCTTGGGAGGGATAGTGGACAGTGAGGAAAGCACTCCACTGAGGATTTTTTAGATTTACAATGTAGGAAGCACTACACTACATCTTTCCATTTGCGAGGGATTTATGGGTCTGTGTTAGATAAGCACAGCCAGACACACAAACCATATGCTGGTGTAATTTATCAATGATCAGACAGGACAGTAAAACAGGCGTTCACATGTTACTGCAACTTCCTTTGTTGTCCACTTGCTACCAACGCTCTGGTAAATGACAAAAGGCAGGTGCTACTGCATGCTACACTGCAAACAATTCTAGATCTTACCAAGTATATTAATGTTAATTTTTATCAACATATCTCAAGGCACTACGTATAAGACACACCTAACAAGCAGCATTTCAGTGAGATATAAGGACTCGTAGGTTCAATGTGCTTGAATTGGATAACAAGGCTGATGTAAGTAAAATATTCCACAAAATGAGTATTCCCAGCAAATTTTCTCTCCTACATTGAAAGGCTTAAACATTGCATCTTATTTTCAAGAAATCTTACCAAGGGAGTTTTCACTTGTTCCATTGGATCTTTTTTTGTTGTTGTTGTACTTATTACTTGTAATGCTTGTTATTTTAACTTAATTTTGAAGAGGCATCTTTTCCAGTGTAGCTACGTACCTGTGAGGAAGACAGTGAGTTGGCTCCGTGATAGGCGGGTTGGGTCAGGCGGTGTGCGGCCGTGTGGAGCGGCTGCTGCTCTTTGTCCATCAGAGACTCGGCTCGCTTGATGATGTCACCCATACGGTGGATGAAGCCCTCCTTCTCCGACGGCAGGATGAACTCATTGTGAACCTGGAAGACAGAATGACAAAGGGGGATTTAATGTTAAAAAATACTATATTACAAGTTATGGCCGATATTTAAAATACACAGGTGGTTTTAGCAAAAGTTCACTTGCTATGTACAACAAGGAGTGTCATGTTACTGTTTTAGCTTTTACTTTGATCTACTTTGTATAAAGTTTGGATGTTGAATCATGGAAAAGGCCTCATATGTAGATGTGTATGTTTTATATGTAACATTTTTATCTGCAAAGTGACAGTCAAATAAAAAGTATAATATTTTGCACAAAAATGTAGAGGACAAGTACAAAGTAGCAGAAAATGGAAGGTAAAAAGGTGTGATAAAACTGTACTGAAGCACAGCGTTTCAGTAAATTAACTTTGTTACGTTCCATAACCGTAAAGTGACGGATAGAGAAAAACATGCTTTTAATTACTGGTCAATTATTGTTGTCTGTTTGTATGCAATCGAAAAAAAACGTCATTAACCATCTCATGTACATGAACAATACAGCATTTTGTTAGAGGATGTTTTCATGTTCTTGTTGTTTTTTAGAGTGTTGGCTGTGATTTGTGGGCCGGGGCGCGGTGACTGCCTTCTGTCAGCACGGGATAATTCAGCCCCATTTAAAAAAAGCCTCTGCTCCCAGAACCACGCAGGCTGTGGTGATGCCAAGCTGCCCCTGCTGCGCCAGGACAGGGTAAACAAAAGCCCACTGTGTTGTTTAAGAGTCAGGAAAACACAGAACGTTCAGTGAACAAATAGTGTTGCTGTGCACACTCTGCATCATCACACGTCGGTCGCTGGCACAGTACACACGCAAACACGCATGCACGCACACACGCGCGCGCACACACACACACACACTCGCTCTCTCTTGGTTGTCCATCGATTTTGCTGATGACGTCCACTGTTAACCTTATTGTAGAATTTGTACATAAACAAAAACATACATTCTCACTTACTTGTTCCCTATCCTACCACATGGCTATCACAGCACTGCCACCTTCAACACACCCACACACACACACACACACACACGCACCCACGCACGCACGCACACACCCTCCCCCACCCCCACAACACACCCACTTCCCTCCGTCCATTGATGGCCCTTGTGTACGTGGTGAAGCTTTAAGACAGTAACTTGGAGGCATGGCATGGGGCTGCTCACCTGCGTCACTGCCTTGACAGAATGATAGATATACTATCAGCAGGAGTTTAGGACGGGCAAACAAAAGGCTGTTAACAGGAAGCTGGATGAATCATTTGTTCTGCTCGGATAGAGGAATCTGTCAGGCTTATCAGCTGATAGAGAGAGGGATAGTTTGTTTATTTCTGGATAAATCCTGCTATGTCTACTGTCTGGTAAAGGTTAGACGGGTTCAATTCAATCAAAGAGTTTGTTCTGTCATCCCAATAATTCTTGACTTTTTATATACTTTTGTCACAGGTGGATGTCTTTACTTTCGTGTGTCTTTTTAAACATCTTCTTCTATGTTGCATTGTTGAAGGGAGACTGATACTCGAGAATTGCATTGCCAAATATAAACTTGACCTCTCTTGATCTTGTGATTGTACCCCAAAAAGAGTGAAAGAGAGAATGAAGGATGCATTGCTGTGAGGTTATGTATACATACTGTACAGTACCGTATGTGTCCAATGGTGGATGTTGCGTTCAGATGCAGCGACAAAATGTAATCCATTGTTACTTGGTTCAAAGCCAGATTACACTTTAAGTCAATACCATTCACATCTAGAGTAAAGAAGGAAGATAAACCCCCTTTATGTAACACAATCGAAGGGGTTCATTGTTGAAATGTTGAATGTATAGGACCTGTTGATCATTGTTTTCACTGTGTCTTAAGCCCAGATCGGTGTCTCACCATGACAGCAGCGATGTCTTCGGGGTTATCTCCATCCAGGTCGAACTTGAAGGTCACCATCTTGTCATTGTGTGTCTGCAGCTGACACTCCACCACCCGGTCCACCTTATCAGAGAGCTGCAGAGACACAGAGAGAGAAGGGTTAATGACAGCTGTCTGTTTGCCCCTTTCACAAAACACTGAGCCAAGTTAAACACAGCAGGAACAATGTGTGTGTGTGTGTGTGTGTGTGTGTGTGTGTGTGTGTGTGTGTGTGTGTGTGTGTGTGTGTGTGTGTGTGTGTGTGTGCTTCCACTTGTGTCTTGCTTAATATTTGTGTGTGTGTATTGCACAACAGTATGTACTCTTTACAGCACTGGAATGTACTGTATGTACATATGGTTATGCATGATTTCCATGTGTCTGCCCCCAGTCCAAACATGCTCTTCAAAGACACCACAAAGTGTCCTGATCAGAGGAGAAACTAACTGCAGTTGCTAAAGGGACAAACAGCATAGCTACTAACAATATTGCGTAACCGGGGCGAAGATTAACGCCTTCCTCGCGAAAAATAAAATGACTCCTTTAATTGAATCGTTCAGTTTTGCTGGTTGATTTATGTGTTTATGATGTGTCTAAAATGCATTTGCGCATTTGTTAATACACAATACACTTGTGGGGGGGGGGGGGGGGGGAGGGGGAGGGGGGCGCTCGTGGTGTAGTGGTTAGACCCCCAGAAATGCATTCTCATTTTCTGGTTTTGTTGTTACTTTTAATAAAGACAATGACAATACATTTGATTTGATTGTCTCTCTAAACTGTCTAATAAAAGCAAAAAAAAGGCCAAAAATAATCTTTAAAAAAAAAAACAACTGTGATTTTCTGTCTCACCCCTGTGATGCGGAGTCGTGCGCGCGCCCTCCTCCTGAACAGCTTCCCGGCAGCTCGCCTCGCCGCCGTTTTCTCGCTCTTCTCCGCCGGGCCTTCGTTACCATCACTCAGGCCTGAAGTCACATCGGAGGCGTAGCTGCGGAGAAATCAATTAAACTTTTTGGTTACACAAAACGCCCCTAAAATGAAGCTTTTTTAACATTTGTTTGTGTATATTTCTATGGGAAAAAAAGTTCAGCCTCTCAACTCTGAAGAGTATTTCTGGTTCTATTCCTCTGGCAGTAGTTTCAAAGCTAATTTATCATCTAAAACGGAAGCTACGAAAAAGTAATTGAAAGTCCATCGTTTCTGATGATCTTGGCATCACGCACAATAATAAACAGCCCTCTAGAGTGTCAAACAAGGGTCGCAATGTGTTACAGTTACATGTCCCTTGGGTGTAAACAAGCACAGTAGAAACAGTTCACTTAAAACACTTCACTGAAAGCTGTTGAAAGCCTAGACGAAAGCTGGTGTGGGTCTAGGAGGAAGCAGCAGGTTCATGTGATCGGTTTTATTTATACAATGAGGCAGTTTGGGGTTTCGGGGAACTGGAGAGCGCTGTATAAAAAGATTGGCTTCAGCTAATTGCGTCCCGAGGGCCTTTTCTGGATAGCTGTGGTCAGTGACTCCCCTCCATCATCGGGCAGCAAACATTTGCAGGGCCTGGCCGTACCGGTTGGCAGCGTAAGACCGTCTCTATTTAAAAAAAAAAAAAGCTCCACCTTACGGGTAACTTCAGTTCAAATGCAAAAAAGGCCTCGTTTCACCTTTACACACTGACTACATGGAAATTATGAATAAATATTATTCAATATTTGTGTTGACTTTTTCAAATGATTCTGATGAAATGTTTTGCTCATTAGAAATTCAAGGCTTTTCTCAGCGGAAGAGTGAAGCAACTTGGAGAATGTTGTGGATCCTAAAAGGTACATGCCTATGTTGTAATGAAATATAATATTCAACAAGGTCTGACGTATGTTTTAATATAATACAGGCTGAAGGAACTGTCAATCATAAGCCGGTCATAATTATTTTGTAATACTAAGAATACAAGTAAAATACAGAAATGAACTGTATTCATGTAAACAAATCACTTTAAAAATGAACTGACAACACTTTTGATTATGGATATATTGTTTAAGTGGATTTGCTGATTTTACATATGTTATACTTTATATCTTATGTATGGTCTAAATATCTTTGTTTTTTTTACCACCGACAAAACAGACAATTTGACTTTTCACTATTTTTGAGAAGAACACTAACTTAATTAAGACAAAATGTATTTATTTATTAACCAAAACAATAACCAAAAGATTGATCTATAATGAAAACCATCATTATTTGTAGCCTTAGTAAGAATCACGTCACGTTCAGAACTCAACATAACATCATTGCCTCCCAACAGGAGATGGGGCCTAGATGACAGCCCTCTAAACACACACACACACACACACACACACACACACACACACACACACACACACACACACACACACACACACACACACACACACACACACACACACACACACACACACACACACACACACACACACACACACACACACACACACACACACACACACGCACACACACACCTGGTCCATTGTCGGCCCTCATGCCAAGAAGACCAAAGCCCCTCTCCCCTGAACATCCCACCAACATAGTAAACACAGGGCCTCCACAACATCTGAAACCCAGTCTCACAAAAAACCTGCGAGTGGTCCACTGCAGTAAAAACACCAGGCCACCTGTCCACCAACCTACAGCTTGTTTTCAGCCCCACAGATGTGAATTCACATTGATTATTATCTGTCCTTTCACGTAAATAAGGAAGGGACTATTGAACTCATTTGTTCCCCGGAAGTTTAAAAATAGAGCAGAGTGAGGAGTAAAAATAGTCCGATGAACGGTACCTGTCTACGGGGGAGTTGAAGCCGCTGGGGGAACTCGAGTTGCCACGCTCGATGTTGTTGGACACAGCGATACTCTAGAAACAGAAATACATGTGGTGAATGTGGGTCAATACTAACAGTGATTTCTTTCTTTTCTGACACAATGTAGCCAGGAATTTGTTTTCACATATTGAATGTTGAGTGAAGAAGCATTTGAGTTGCTTCAAACTAAGAATGTCAGCACAAAATGTTGATTTTTTTTTTCGTAATGTGGCATTAATGAACCATGTCTCAGTTTGGCTTAAAAAATGGCTTTTAGTGAACTAATTTGGACCAGACTTAATTATAAATGAGCTCTTTCCTTAAAATTTGGGTCAGCCATCCATGTTCCTCTCAGGATTAATTCTAATAGCTCTTGTGATCCCCTGACTTTTCCTCTAATGCCATAATTAGGTCCAAATGTCAGTGTTTACAGGACTTTGGTTTTTGGTTTATAACCGGCAAAACTAATCACATTCCCATCAACTTTGTATTCACTGCTAATTAGCACATCATGCTAAACTAAAGCCGCTTAAAAACCGCCAACCAAACCAAACTAAACATTGATACTGTTGCCATTTAATTGTCATATAAAATAGGTAGAAGTTTACAATGAACTAGTGGGGAAATCTAACGGTTGCATGTGCTTTGTTACTTTGTGTGCCCTGTCAGAACTCAATTAGAGTGAGTGATGCTGCTGTTAATGAACATGGTCTCGTAAAATCTTGAAAGCAATCCTCGAAGGCCTCTACTTCCGTGCCCTCTCCACTTTGAACACGTCCCTTGTTGGGTCCACTCACCGAGGGGAAGCGCAGTGCGGGGATGGGGAGGCCGTTTGCAGTGGGGCTGTCTGTGTGCGTGGTGGGAGGAGTGGTGTTAAAGCTGCCGCCATCCAGCGAGTCCTGGAGCCCAGAAGAGCTCAGATAGCCGTCTGTCTCACAGTCAGCTGTAGCAACAAAAGACACAGGACATTAACATGTGACCAAATGTGGCCTGATTCACTTACACATTCTGTACAGTGCACACACACAAATGGAATGAACCCGAACTAAGGACTACCACGGACGCACGCAAACACACACACACACACACACACACACACAGACAGAGGGTTTGAATTAACTCTGTTCTGGAGATGTCACATGATATGTTGAATTTCTGCACTACGACTATCAATAAGAAGATGTGGGCTGCTGTTTTTGATTAAGAAAATAATAATGATATTGTATAACCAAAAACACAACACACACACACACACACACACACACACACACACACACACACACACACACACACACACACACACACACACACACACACACACACACACACACTGTTAGACTCACAGGGAGTGAATCGTTTAGCTATCCCCAGGTTCCCATTTCACTGTTAGCCTCTGAGATCAGAGCAGCATTTTGTTCAGAACAATAGTTCAGCTCATTCAGCTAATTCAAAACATTTGTCTCCAGAGTTTATGAGAGTTCTTGACCCAAACACAAAATAGTGTCAAAGTGAGGGGTCAGAGGATGAACTCCCAATCATCTGATGCACATGTGTGCAGGGGATTACAAACACTAGTGTAATGTAGCTAAGTGCATTTGCTCAAGTACTGTACTTAAGCACACTTTAAGAGTCCTTTACTGAAGTATTTCAATGTATAAGCTATCTACTGTATGTTGAACTTTTAACTCAAATTGAGTGGACACCCACACCAGTATAAAAAGTTATTGGGATTTTTTTTACTGCTTTTAACTTCAATATTATAACGCTTCTTACATGATGTGAATGCAACAGAAATAATATGTTACCCCTTGCACAATGACTAACTTAATTTGTCTTTTTATTGTTAGTTTTATTTATTAAAGAATCTAAATATTGATAGGAATCTTATACTTCTTATTTCTATGGGGGAAGGGGGGATTTCTGATTTGAACCACATGTACACTCACAGTTAGCGGAGGAGATGCTGTTGAAGCGGATGTGGAAGTGCTGGTCTGCCTCGGGCTCCTCCGGCTCTGCGGGGTAGCTGGAGCTCACGCCGGAGTCCACGGAGCTGGTGACTGGGGACAGTACAGGGGCCAGGGCCAGGGGGCTGGGGGTAGGGGTGGTGGTGGGTGAAACCTGGCCCACTTTAGGCACTGTATTCTGGGGCTCTGGTTCTTCGACTATGGCCTCCTGCTTCCTCTTCTCCGCCATCCGCCTCAGCTTCTCTCTCTGCCTCTTGATGACCGTCACCCGGTCCCGGATGGCCTTGGCAACCAGCTTGAAGTCTGCCTCGCACACAAAGCCGAGCACCACCTGCATAACAAGACACACACACACACACACACACACACACACAGATACACATACAGAAACACACACACACACACACACACACACACACACACACTGTCAGGGCACAACATGGACACCAGTGCAGGAGTCACGGCCCATTGTGTTAAAAACGTGCGCAGATGTAGGGCACTGTCTGACCTGACCACGCGAGCTGAGACAATAACATTTAGCGCTCCGATGTGACAAATTCTTTTGTGCTTGTTTTGTAAACTTAACTGAATATAGTGTTGGCCAAGCTGACCTGGAATATGAACAGCCCTGGGATCTAAACCTGTCCGTAATGAAACAGCCCCATCTGGTCTTTTCACAGGGACTCAATATAAGGACAAGGTATGTCACATTTTTGTTGTAAAGAAATTTGGATTTTTCTTGGATTATCCGGGGCTCGTCAATGGGGGTTATGTCCCAAACGTGTTTGTAGTTTCAGTAGTTAACAACACAAAAAATGGCAGAAAGTAATTGACCTACTTGAATCGCTATGCAAAATATCAATGTTCAAAATCTACCAGCAAGCTACTGCAAAATGTAGTTAAACTACTGGTTTAATTACACATAGGTCACTTCTCCCCTGACACTGCTCACTGCATTCTTGTGCCAGTCTTGCAGAGCCTCTTGTGACACCCAGCCCTGCAGAGTGGGGACACCCAGTCCTAACCCTGCCTATCAACACCTGTTCAGATTACCGACTAGATGTCCCTACGTGATACCAAATTTGATCTTGCTGAAAACCACCACAGAGAGGTAAATAAGTATAGGAATTGTGGCTTTTTGTTTTTTCATTAAAATCGACCTCTAAGGAGGACGCGAGGGCCTGTTGCGTAACAAGCGAGCAGGGCCTTTATATTATTAAAGACATGACCTCGGCTGCTTCCTGAGACACCATCTCACATTACCAAGCGCTGATGATTAAATGTTGAGCCATGCCCTTGACACACTCCGCAAGGCGTTTCGCTGTATGGTTTCGGGGAGCGCGTTTCACATTGCGTTCTGTCATAACAGAACCGTCAAAGAAGCGTGGATGATAATGGGGTGCATTAGTGAGGCTACTGACACTGTTCGGGGTCAAAAGAGAATATACAGTATATCTGTATGTATAATTGAATCGAATGGCATTCTTGTCATCTAAACGATGTATTTTCTGCCAAGCGACTTTCTTCTATGGAGGATAAATTAGACTGCGGTCAATATCAACTTTATATCTAGTCAGCCTTCCGCCAGAAAAACCTCTTAAAAGCCATCAGCATAAATCAATCTCAGGATACTGAAGTCGCCTCTATCTGTTGATCTGGGATCACTTACTCAATTTCCTCATTAATGGCTGCTACGAACTGGGTCAGAGATGCAGTAAAAGTTGACCCGCGTAACATACCGAGTGCGTCCCAATACTTGCCTGATATTAAGTATGGTAGGATATCCCAATACATGTGGTCAGATGCAGCATGCTTAAAAATACCCAGATTGCCCTACTACATCAACTGAGCCTCTGAGTGAAAACACAGCAATGCGACGTATATACAGTATAAGCAAGAGGCAAGTTCAGGCGCAATGTTATGATGAGATAAATAAGTAGATATATGTCCCAATTGTGTGCCTACTGCATGCAAACTACATCCCTTTTATGATCAGCTGTAGTATGTAGAATAGTTAAAAGAAAGAGTATGCTATTTGGAACTAATAATAATAATAATTGATTGGATTTATATAGCGCTTTATTTCTCTGTGACTCAAAGCGCTTTACATGGTTCCAGGTTCAATTCGTTCACACACAGTCATACTGGTGTTGGTAAACTACGAGAGTAGCCACAGCTGCCCTGGGGCAGACTGACGGAAGCGTGGCTGCCATTCAGCGCCAACGGCCCCTTCGACCACCACCTCAAACATACAGCAATCATACACATTCACACAAGGTAAGATGGGTGAAGTGTCTTGCCCAAGGACACAACAACCATGACACAGGTGGCCGGGCGAGGATCGAACCGCCAACCCGCTTAACCACCTGAGACACAGTCGCCCCTGGGAACTGGGACTTTCTTAGTGTGTGAGCCTACCATCTCCTGAGAGACCTCCTCGGGCACGTCTTTGTAGAGTTCGAAGAGGAACTCTATGGCGTTGTTGTCCTTGTATTTGCCGTGCAGTTTCTTGCTGTCGTCCATCCTGAGCCAGAGCTTCAGTCCAGACTTCACCATGTCGTCCTCCTCAGCCAGCTCCACGTGGACTCCATTGTTCTCCTGGAAGAACGGGTGCTCCAGAAGGTCCTGGATGGTGTATCTGCATGGGGAAGGAGGGAATGTCAGTCTTCTGATTTTGGACACTGTAAAAAACTTAAAGAATTTGGTTTTTAGTTTTTTTAAACCCAGAGCATATATTTGTTATATAATTATTCACACAGATAATTCCAGATTTGTATTTTCACCCTGCAGCAGCTTCTGATTTGCATTATATATGTGCCCCTTTAAAGCACTTTCAATGGCCTTTTGTCTGAATTGTGCTATATAACTTGCCTTGCCTTGCCTTATAAGCTACTGACTTGACTTTAAATATAGATAGATTTTTTTTAAAGTGTATGTTTTCCATTGTACCTTTCATCTTTGTTCATGCGAATGCAGCCCTCGATGATCTCCTTGAGCTCTGGGACTTTGACTTTGTAGAAACTGTCAGGTTTGATTCCCTGTGAAAACAATCAAGAGAATACTTTAATTATAATACTTTTAGTTTAGCTTCACACTGCAACAAAAAAAAAGTGCCAGAGGGAGTTTAAAAAACAGAATAGGTGACTGTCAGCAATAATCTCCTTCCTTGTCCATTGATCCCCCATCAGTGACAGCCACTCCCATTCGCACAACATCTTAACGCACGTAATCCTCTTGCTTAGTGACATCTGCCTCTAGCCACCATGACATTCCACTTCGCTATCATGTCAACAGCAGTATAACAAAACCCAAAGGCTTATGAAAATGGAAAAATATTTAAAATGCCAATCCGTCAATGGGATTTTTCAAACTCCTGGAAATGAACTCAAAACTTTTTTTTTTAATATTCCAGTAGGATGACTCACACGAAGGAATTCTTTTTCTGAAATGCTATCATGAGAATGTAACATGGATTACAGCACAGCTCCCATCCCGGTAAAAAACACTGATAAGGACGTGGAAAGAGCCAAGGTCAAAAACAATGTTTGGCCCACAGATACCAAGGCAACCAGCTGATGTAGAGTCCAAACACCCAAATAATTAGATCTACCAGTAAGAGGCGGAGTGATACAGTTTCTTATCGCATTTTAAAAGACTGACATGTCACACAGTAACAGTTAACAGGGATATTTGTTTTGACCACGAATCTTGAGAAATTTCTGCTTCCTGTTGAAGTGAGACAGAGGACAAAGCTGTAAGACAGTAGAGAGGAAAAAATGCATCTATTTCCAAACACCAATTTAATTTAGTTCTTGTCTTTTAGTGAATGCATATATTATATTGACGTGCAAGGCTGCCCATAAGGGCTAGATAGAAAGAGGGAAAGCTTTCAATGGCCCAGCCCTTTGGGGGGGCCCATGGTCTCTCTTCGCTAAACTTTATTTTTAACCGAAGTATTCACTATAACCAATTAAAAGTCACACAACCATAACAACAAAACAAACATTTTATTTATTGTAACTTGTCTGTCCTTAGTGCGTGCTAACAGCGATTTTAAAAAGCCTGGCTCAGAGCCATCAGCTGTTTATGTTTACACTAACCCGGACACAGAACGTCGCAGATTGACGTTTCGGGGAACGGACCTCTTAAAAAAATGATGCATTACTTTCCTTTACTTTTTTGTATGACCTATGGAGACACAATTGGGTTTTGATATATTGTTGTACAGATTGGACTGGATTATTTTACCTGAGTCATTCTGCTACTTGTGTCTGGGTGTTGTTCTATGAATTGTGAAAAGTATTTGGGCACCTCAGGTAAAACAGGAAACAGGTGTCTATAAACAAGTTTAAATTTGTAAGGTCCATTGTTGTTAAAGAATTTCCCTATGGAGACAAAAACGTGACACATGTCTTCAGGTTGACACGAGGAGACAGGTACAATTTGTAAAATGCTCTACAAGTGTCATTTCACACATGCTGAACAAACTGCATATACCAGACCCAGGTGTCACACCATCAGAAGGTCTGCCCGTGGCACAGGACATATCTGTGACAGTGTTCTTTGTTGTTGCCTGCTCCTGTAATATACATAGTGAATACTAAAGAAGACCAATGTTATTTTGTAGAGATCTGTTGAGTATTTAACAATTGCGTGAGTGTTAGGGTATTGCATTAAATTGGTAAGTAAGTCAGAAATGTGCTACTATTTTAAGAAATATATAATAATCGCGAAAGAGCCAAAATAGTTTTTTCTCACTTGAGCCCCTGCTCTGCAAACTGTCGCTGCACGTCCCTGGTTGATAAGATAGTAAGTCTCTCTACAAATACATGTATGTGTTTATTTTGGGATGAGCACATGCACACACATTGATACGAGTAAAGCACAAGTGGGTCCATTGACTGGAGGTTTTCAGGGGCCCAGTCATTCATGTAGGAGGGCCTGTTGACGTGTTATGTAAAATCATTGCTCCTATCGTTAAGGCAACACATACAAATCCCGGGAGCCCAAAGTGGCACCGGTTCAATCAGTGAAATGCTTATGTTATCTCATATGTGAACATGTGATGAAGAGGATCAGAATGAGGGCACATTGAGATATATCTCTGATGAAGCAGTCGGCTGCAGTGTCCTTACAGGCACCTTCAGAGCAAATCATTTGTTTTTCTCCGTCTAAATCTAATTTATGACAGAGTTCCTTCCCCATGGAAACAGAGGTCTGGATTCAATCTCAAGATCTCTTTGTTTCGTTTATACAATGTTAATTTAATGATCCCTAAACAACCTTTTGCCCAAATATAAGCATAAAGAACAACTTACAAGGAAAGTGTGGTATTCTGTTACATACTTCAGTCCATTTTAGGGAAATAGTACACTACAGTACATGGCCAAAAGTATGAGTGTGGACACCCATGTTTATACACTTTTGCATACTTATGGTTTGTGGCTATTTGTCAAGGTTTGAGCCTTTTTGTTTCATATAAAGGAACTCCTCATGAAGAAGAGAATTATATTATAGACAATGTGCAACTTTGTGTCCACAGCTTGATTAAAGGTCCTCAAACATGACAATGTCTCAGTGTTGTTCACAAAGAAACGGTCTGCCAAGGCTTTTTCAAAGGAAAAATGCACTCTTTCAAGCTTCTTAAATGGCAGTATTTTCTGCTATTTTGAGGCTTTTGTGATAATAAACTGGACATCTTTGGGGGTTTGACAATTGGTCTGACCAAACAAGAGTTTAAAAGTTGTATATATGTGTTCTCAGCAAATGTGATGGGAATTTGAGACGGTCACATACGGAGACCTACTAACGCTAATGGTTTGAAATTAGATACACAACAATCCCATATGGGTGTTATGTTTGGGTGTCCACACGCTTTTGGCCATGTACTGCAGATGACAAGGCATATTTTGTTATACTACGCAGGCATTTATTGACTTATCAATCCTTTTTATTGATGTAACATTAAAAAAAATATTATGAACAAGGCCAACATAACGTCTGCAGACAGTTGTGACCACACACACACAACACATGAAATAATTTTCCAGGGAACCTTGTATATGTTTTAACTTTCCGACGTCAACATATATTTCCTATTAAATCACATGTGACTTCGCATACAAGCCAGTCATATAACTAAAACCTTACATAAAGTTTATGGGTTGGTGTTAAATGTCGTAAGGAATTTAACTGCCAAAGCCATAAATTGATATACGTCGTCTGTACTGCACATCAACAAATCATGAATGGCCTCGCTACTATACTTTTAATTAAAACCTTGCTGCCAATGGAACATTCATATGTTGTGTTGTTTATGGATGGATGGAGCCAGACCCTGTTGGCATTGTTGCATTCTCACTTTCCAGCCTCCGTCAGACTGTGTTTGCGTTGCATATGTGACACGTGAAGAAAGAAGAAACAGCCACTCTTTGTGGGGGTAAAAAGAGTGAGACACACTTTCCAAAACATATAATTCCACCGTAGCGTCATGGATGTACTTGGCACCCGGGGAACTAGCTTCAATACGGCGCCCTAGAGCCAGTAGCTGTAATACTGCCATCATTGCTTCTGGTCTTTATTTTCTACAAAGTCCCACATTCATTTTCTTATAAAAACGTAATAATACGACCCAAATCCAACAATAGCTGTTCTGTAAGTGGGAAATGTATTGTGCAACATATGTGCTTTCTGTAAAAAAAAATGTATGCAATGCTTAAAGGTGGAGTCAGTTATTCTGGAGAATGATTCTTGTAAAAAATCACTTTTTGTCCCCCCCAGAAAAATCCAGTGTTAATACAAAGCCTAGGCTCTGTAAACAAGCATGCTGCTAGCTATGGAGGCCCCCCTTTGTTAACATACCCTTTGTTTACACACAAATTTACAGAGCCTAGACTGTGTATCATCACCAGATTTTTTTTCAGCGCACACACACAGTACGTACAGTATTGCCACAGCCAGTTAGACAGGCTCTTTGAGATGGTAAATACACTGTTAATCATTTCAGACAAACATCTGCGTCATGATAGCGAGCTGAATAACAAAAAAGCAATCAAGTTATGGAGCGCCTCTTTAAACTGAGCTTGTAATGGACCAAACTGAGCCCATAATAAACTAATTGCATCTGTCATTCCATGTGGGCCCTCTTCTATATACAGCTTATGGTGGTCCCCCACTTATTTCCAAGGATTCAGGATAACCAGCAGCACACACGAGACATCCTGGTTCCTCTTTAGGTTTAATTCCAGTGGTCACATGGCGGGAAGCATCCACACGCACACACGCACACACACACACACACACACACACACACACACACACACACACACACACACACACACACACACACACACACACACACACCAGGACAAATACATTAAATACAGTTCCCTCATCCCCTTCCCTGTACTCACGCTGGTGACTTTGCGGTAGATCTGCGCTGCGTTTTGGCACTCAGAGTAGGGGTACTCGGAGGTGGCCATCTCCAGGATGCACATCCCAAAGGCGTAGACGTCCACCGCCTCGTCGTACTTCTCCTCGTACATCTCGGGGGCCATGAACTCTGGGGTTCCTGTGTTCAGGGGTTATAGGGCAGAGGGTTAGGTCAACAGTTAGTCTAATAATATTTCTATTATTCCGGTTGCCATCTATCCATTTGCTCCTTTTTAATGTAATTTATATGGATTTTTTTCTTCTTCTTTTTCTCCCCTTTTTTTTTTTTTTTTTTAGAAATTTGTCTGCCCGAAATTCTTACGCCCCTGTCAAGCACTTTGAATTGAATTTGAATTGAACTTTGAAAAAAAGTTGTTGCTCTAAAAATAAACTTGCCTTGCTTTGCCTATTACTACTGAACCATTGGAGGACCATCAAAAGTCCTGTTAAGTCCAATCTTTATGGATCCTGAAGAAATATTAGGTTTTCAGCAACAACTCACCACCCATGGGACACTAGACTCAGACCACTAAGAGATATATACTTATAATCGAGATATATTTATAGAAAAGAATCTTGTCTTTTTAATGTCTCATTGTAAAAAAAGTTATCTTGGCACAGTGTAAAATGCATGGCAGAGTATTAAACTAAACCTTGATTGATTGACACGTTGACAGCAATTCAAGCTGTAAACACTACGCTGCCACATTTTATTATCATCTTATAAACTTGACATGGCAAACACAAGCTTAATTGCACAACACAGTGGACATGGAGCAACTTAAGCATGTATATAGAGTTGTGTTCCTGGCAACTTGATGAATGTACTCCAAAATTTGCTCTGTTTTGGTAAGTAGCTAAAATGCTTCGCTATGTTGAACAGCTAGTTGCTAAGTTTGTTTGTATGCTTTTTGTTCCTTGCTTGGACGTTTGTGTACACGTTGTTTGTTAGGGCTTTTTTTCAGTAGAAAAATCTGGCTGATGCTGCTGGAAACAACGCTGATGAGAGCCGTGAGAGTGAACCGACACAGCAATGTATTTGGCTATAAAAACCAAAACAATGAGTGGAAAGATGCTACACTCCTCTGTAAACCTTTGTAAACATTCTCCTCGGGTTTGTCGGTTCCAGAGATGACTTTTAAACGGTTGAACAGGATCAACTCAATTAAAATGAACATTTTAAATGGTTCCCTAGTGAAAAGGGACAACAGAAAACCACTATCAATGAGCCAAAGATATTTCGTCATTATGAAATAATTAAACACAGTGTTCAATTCAGATCTGGTGAATTAATCTCCACTAAATCAAGTCTAGTGTAATTTTTAACACAAAGAATCAAGTATGAGCAAGCCCTTTATAATGGGTCTGATGGCGGACACTCCCATGTAATTGATGGAAATGACAGGTTCCCACTGAAGTTCAAAGCCATACGAGTAACGATGACGTTTTTTTTAAAACCGCAGGCAAGAATTTACACACAGGCGTATGCTGTATAGTGTAGTTGCTTGTGGTGTGCAGAGGAGAGGAGAGGAGAAGGAAGGATCAGAGCAGGAGAAAGACAAAGAGCCTTAAGCACGAGAGCTCAAACAAAGGCTTAAGTTCATGGAAGTTCCTCTACTTTTCAAGATTAGTGTCATTTAGGTGGAGATAAGGCTTGACCTTCTAAATCACTTCCTAAAGCACATTTTTATACACTTGCTTTTATGTGATGCTTTGAATCTGCTTTCTCATTGTATTTTGGCCCTAGCACCTGTTAATGTAATATTAAGTTAATATTTATTTTTTATTTAAAGCCGCTCCATCTTCCCCTTTTTCACTATTACAATGATGTGTATATATGGGTTTGACAATTGATTTGATGTAGGTACAGTCATATGAAAAAGTTTGGGAACCCCTCTCAGCCGGCATTATAATTGACTCTGCTTTCACACAAAAAAGATAAAAGTGGTATGTCTTTAATTTACCAGGAACAGCTAAGTACTGGGATGTTTTCCAAACAAAGATTTTTTGAAAAGCAGTATTTAGTTTTATGAAATTAAATAAAATGTGAAAAACTGGCTGTGCAAAAATATGGGAACCCCTGTGGTCTTGCTGATTTTAATGCATGTAACAGCATGTAAAACTGAGGACTTTAAACACAAAATTGGTTGGATTATGTTGTTAAGCCTTGAACCTCATATAAAGGTCTGTTTAAACAGACATTTCTATGAGGTTCAAGGCTTAACAACATAATCCAACCAACTTTGTGTTTAAAGTCATCAGTTTTACATGCTGTTACAGGCATTAAAATCAACAAAACCACAAGGGTTCCTATATTTTTGCACAGCCAGTTGTTCACATTTTATTTTATTTCATACAACCAAATACTGCTTTTCAAAAAATCTTTGTTTGGAAAACATCCCAGTACTTAGCTGTTCCTAGTAAATTAAAGACATACCACTTTTATATTTTTTTTTGTGAAAGCAGAGTCAATTATAATGCCGGCTGAGAGGGGTTCCCAAACTTTTTCATATGACTGTATATACAGTAAATATATTGTATGTGCTTTTATGTCCTCTGTCAAAGCACCTTGTCAACTATTGTTTTTAAACGTGCGATACAAAATTGAATTGAACAAAGTGTACTTGTTGTGAATGCATCTATTTCTTGTCATTTGTATGTATCGTTGTCTGAATGTGTCAAATAAAAAAGTGAGTTAAGAAAAAGGTGCGATACAAATAAAGTTATCATTGATTACAGTACGTACAAAAAAGTTTGTCTTACCAATGACACTTTTAGCGAATGAGGCACTTTTGAGCGTGGCCAGCCCCAGGTCTCCGATCTTGACGGAGCCGATGGGGCCGGTGATGAAGATGTTGTCACACTTGAGGTCTCGGTGGATGATTGGCGGAGAGCGCGTGTGCAGGAAGTGAAGACCTTTGAGGATCTGGATGCTCCAGCGCTGCAGCAGCTTCAGCTTCATCTCCTTGAACCTCTTCAGGTACCTGACACAAAATGGAGGATAAGGAATAAACAGGCCAGATCCAAACATGTCAAAACAATGGGAAGAAGTGCCACCAAATGTAACTCATCTCTTATTTAGACAGCCAGAGAGGAAGTTTGAAAGAGTGTGCAAGTTTCTTGAATTCTCTCCCAGAAAATTGTACTCAAAGTGGAGCTATTCTCTGGACCGTAGTCTGCACCTCTTACTAAATCATTGAAACGAAAGGACAAGCTTTCAAACATGACACAAATATCCTCTTTGCTATGAAGACAAGAAGAGTTTTATTTGGAAAAAGGGATATCCGCCATTTGAGAAATGTAACACCTTCAATTTCTAAAAGTACTTACGTCAACTAGATTTTCCAGATCATTCTAAACACTATTCAGAAGGTTATTAAATACGTATTTGTTCATATGTTGTTAATTGCCAGATTTATGATACATTTTGTCTTAAGAACATGCTGAAAATGCATCTGTAAGACCTGTAGATGGTGTTTTTTTTATTTATAAAAGAAAAAAAAGGCTTGATCCAAAAGCTGTCCTGGACGTTGGACACTAATATGTTGTAAAAATTAAATAAAGATTTCCAATCTGCACAAAGTAGCCTACCGATGAGGAGCTATGTCTGAATCTTCTGTTTACAAAACACAAACAAACTAATTGCTTCCTGTGTAAAATACAGCCAGAGGGGGGGGACTCTCATGAAAATGTTGCATTTTGTGCCTTTAACGGGTGGGGTAGATTTGAATCTTTGTTTGAGAGGAGACTCACGTTTTGAGCGTGCCTGAGGTCATGAGTTCAGTCACCAGGATGATGCACTTCTGTCCCTTGGCCAGCGCCTTCCAGGAGTCATGGAAACGCACGATGTTGGGATGCTGCAGGCCCTTCAGCATGTCCACCTCCTCACTGAAACGCTGCCTCTCTGCCTTGGTCAGCTTACGGGTCTGTGAAGAGAGGAAACAAAATATCACACACTGTTTATTATATGTGTGTGTGTGTGTGTGTGTGTGTGTGTGTGTGTGTGTGTGTGTGTGTGTGTCTAGGGGAAGGGATAAACAAATAACTGAATAAAACCAACACAATCCGGCACATAACACTGTTGAAAAATGATTAATAATATGTTTCCATGCACGGTAGAATCCTGGTTTGGATCCTATTAAAGTCAGTGATTCTAGAAAGCGCTTGTTGTCAAATGGCTCCTGACTCCTTAAGGGTATTTATTGTAAATGAAACATTATAAACCAGGTTATTGAGCTCCCTGTGAATATGAATATAATATTATCAGGGTGTCAGATTGTTTGCGTGCAGGTGTGTCTTTGTATTATTCCATATCTTTATCAGTGTCTCATTTCTGTCTCGTTTAGATTATCTAAGCAGTTTGAGGATGGACCCAGTTTTGGTTTCTGTCTGGAAAAAATAAAATAGAAAGACTTTTGTTGATCCCTGGGGGTGTGCAATGAGCTCATGAGATCATTTGACTGAATTGCTATTTTATTTTGTTTCACTTCATTTATCCGGCCTCACATGTGTCTCTGTCCTGCCAAATGTCTGCTTGGCAGGAAGGATATTTTGTTTAGTTTGCCATAAACAATCAGTAGCGGACTGGCATATCCACCGTCCTTTTCCATAAGGCACAGAAGCTGAAATTGTTGGGTAGAAGTAGTATTTTACTGGTAAGTATGGACAGATTTAAGAGTTGTGATTTCTATAACTTGATTTATTTTACAGCGACTTATCGTCAATTTTCTGTCACTGTCATGTTTTGATGTGGTTCATTTGTGGCTCAGGAATTTCCCCATTGGTTCATAGTCCCGCCTCTAAGCTCTTATTGGCTCGGTTGTTCCTCAAATAGGGGATATCAAAAGAAACAACACCAGACCCCTATCAATTGCAAAACAATAAACAGACTAAAGATGTATACATACCCTTTGAGGTCTGGAAATTCACAACTCTGCTGACTTTATCAACAGTAATAAAAGTGTCAGACTTTTGACTTTATTCCATCATATTGTTTAGCATTATATTTTTGGTTTTACTGACTATAAAATTATACTTTGAATTGAGGATGCATCTGCACTTTGCAGCATTTAACAACGTAAAGGGCCAAAACATAATTATTTTCAATAATGTGATCATTTTTCATTTTTCAAAAGTAATAAAAGCTGATAATGCGAACCTAGAACATAATAACTTTTTGCACATAATGTAACAACTTATTGCTACATGCTTTAAACTTTACGTGCCGAAGTATCCCAGTTTCTTAGTACTAAATAATAGGTTTATCAGCAACAGGAATAATGCACAAAGACATAATTGGTATACTCCAAAATCCTCTTCACAACAGTGGTCTAAGGGCTAATAAATGGTGGGATGGTTTTGTTTTTCAAGGTCAGTATTAAACTTTGAAGCTTAACATTCAAGCCAATACGGATGAGTAGTTATCTTAAAAACACAAACACATCTCCTATTGAATGACAACTTGAAAATTCCCAAAGGTCGCGTGATATGATTAAGTTCCACAGCTATGACCAAATGGGCCTTGAGGTTCGATTGTTTTGTCAACCATTAAAAAAATGCGGTCGTGTTGACGGTTGAGGCTGCACAGCTCTGGTATGATCAGGGCTGTGTGTATATGGTTACGTAAGCAGGTAGCTAGCGGTAAACACAGCCATCCACGGGGCCAATTTGACAAATCACTCTTAGTTTAAGCTAATGAGCTTGCCGTGGGACCCCCTAAACCACAGGCTCATCCATCATGGGCAACCCCTTATACAGTATGATTACGTAATCCCATTTAGGTTTCCAATCAGGGGGGGGGGGGAGCTCTGAGTTAAGTTTAGACATTTTGGGGAAAAGGAGGTTTTCCAAGAATCCATGTTAAAGGCTATACCCCAAAACACAGCAATCAAACCGGATTGGACAAAGACATTTTTGTGCTTCCTCCTCCTGGATGAATGGCCCAATTTAGCCGGAGTAACTCTGCCTGCGGTGGGTGGTGTGTGGAAAAACTCCTCGGAGACTCTGGGACTACATGAATCCTACATTGAGGTGGATTTCTGGGAAAAACGCTCTGCATATGTTTATGCTTATACAGTCAACCTCGACCACTACTCTCTCTCTCCCCTTCCTCTATGCCTGTCCTCTTAGTGAGTCAGTGGGGAGAAGCTGGTGGTGCTAATGCTAAGCGATAGCATCAACACAGGAGGTAGACTGTCTGAAGACCTGTGCTGTCTCAAGACACGTAATGCAAGACTCCTTTTTATTTATTTATTTTACCTGTGTCAGTCAACTGTCAAACTGTCATTTTACATCAATGGCTCAAACATGACGCACACAGAGGGCGACTTTTCTGACCAAATGCTTTTGCTTTTTGGAGTGTGGTGTCTCGAGAGGGATATGCAAAAAAAGTCAAATTTCAATGAAGCCTTTTGTGAATTGACAAATATAATGACTTAACTTAACTTTTAGTTGGATAGTGATCAGTTGATATGAACACGGGCTACAGTGTATTCCCTATGTGTAAGACCTCATAGTTTGCAAAAAAAAAGCACCTCCTCCAAAAGGGCTATTAGATCACACAGATGTCCATGCATCTTCTGAATACAGTACTCCGTTCAACTGTGATCTAATTTGTGCTTCAGACACTCATTTGAGTGAGGTTTAAGGACCTTAGCCATTGAGGTTTTTTATTTCCACTACACTTTCCACTGTATCACACAAACGCAACATGACACAAGTGTGAATGTGTGTGTGTGTGTGTGTGTGTGTGTGTGTGTGTGTGTGTGTGTGTGTGTGTGTGTGTGTGTGTGTGTGTGTGTGTGTGTGTGTGTGTAGTGTGTGTGCAAGTGCCAGGGAATGTGAATAAGTGGGTTTACGGGTTTGAAGTGTATGTGTATATTTATTTATCTAAGCGCGATAACATCAGACCCCTGCGTAGAGAAGGCCTGTCTCCTGTGGACTCAGCATAGCATGCATTAGCTGAAGGCACGCGGCCGACTCGCTTGCAGAGACACTTGACACTTCCAAAAAACCACAGGCTTTACAAGAGCTCGGGCTACAGCTATCGTGGCAGGATTGCAAAATACTAAAAAACGTTAAATGCCGACGTTTGGCAAAGTTGTGAGCAGCTCCTGGAAAAACTTAAATCCTGCTGTGGCAACTCGGAAAAAAACACTTTTCTTCGTAAAAATTTGTGAGCTGGTGAAAAAAAAGGGAGGGGGGGGGGATTCATGTGACTCAGCCTTGAGAGAGACCCAAGGCCCAGATTTCAATTCAAATCCCCAAAAAACAAAAGAGAAATTGTTGATTTAAAAATGTCAAATAAAGGAGGTGTTGAATGGAGCGGAAAATGAAGCACAGATGGACAGAACAAAGATGTTTTTGCATTGCGATGTTGTCATCTGATTGCATTGTTTTATATTAGTAATTTCAGGGCACCGTAGCAATGCCTCCACCCCAGTCATCACCACACGCACCTCATCTGTTACTTATGCGGAAACATTAAAACCAATGCTTCAGTTTGATTGAGACTGTTTTAACATAGTGACGGCCATCAATTCTTCGAAAGAAAAGTAAAAAGAAATAGGATTTGTTTCCCTATTAAATAGTGTGTATCAAGAAGATTTAAAGCTATAGTGGGTAACTTCTGTTGCCCCCATGATGAATTCTGAGTAATAACAACAACACGGAGTTTGGTTTTGTGAATCTGATAGGGGTAATCAACTTTGTGACAACTCGTTTGGCGATGTCTTGAATGTAACCGTCATTCATTTATATGGAAAAAGTTACGCACTGTAGCTTTAATGATTTCTATCTTGAGTCAAAAACCCTCTAGCATTTCCTGCAGACCTCTTCTGACAGCTGTGCAAGGCTTCTATCAAACTTTTTGACTACATCTATCTACCCCCACCCTCTCTCTCTCTCTCTTCCCACTCCCTCCTCTGGATAAACCAGGCCAAATAACATTGCATAACACCGGGGAGAGCAATCAGGGGGGTTGGGGACTGGGGAGCCACAAAACCAATAAAATCTCCACTCGGGAAAATGAGTCAAGTGAGTACACCAATAAAAAGCAAAAGCTACAATCAAAGGTGTGCAAATGAGCCCTCCGCTTAAAGTTTTTCCTATACAGTGGTCTCTTCCAGCTGGATGTTTTATTCTTAGCTACTGAGAGGTGTGTGCGTGTGTGTGTGTGTGTGTGTGTGTGTGTGTGTGTGTGTGTGTGTGTGTGTGTGTGTGTGTGTGTGTGTGTGTGTGTGTGTGTGTAGTCGGGGGTCCGCAATGGCCTAGGGGGGGTTGGAAATATTTGGGCCCGGTGCCACTTATGTGGAGTTACATAAGCATGTGTGTTGATGGTAGAGGAGCCACTGGTATTAAGAAGTCCCTGTCAGCGCCCTTATTATGACAACCAGACATGAACACGACATGTCAGCCAGCCATTTGCACCCAAACCAGGTGGTTGCGGCCTTACTTAGGCTTAGGACGGCAATGAGCGGTTAATACATGTGTCCTGATGTTACACTGAAGGAGATATACTAGAGAAAGTCTTTCCAGGATTTGAGTATCATCTTGTTAGTCAGTGGGGACAGGCTGCGGTATATGTCGGAATCTTAACTAAGTACAGAGAAAGTGAAAAAAAAAGTAGGGCAAGTGATAAAATGGATGCAGTCATCATTCCCCTTTTATTGCCTGCAGGGATATGTGTTAAAGGTTATAGAAGGAGTTTCAATGAAGTTTTAAGTTATGAATAGTTGAAATGATTAAATTGACTTAAAAATTACTGTTATAATTATGTTATTTAGGTTTTGATCATTTATTCAAATGATAAGGCTGGTGTTTTTCTTTATTCTTTTTAATGTCAACGAATCCCAAGAAAAAACATCAAAACTAATTATGTGTAAGTCCGTGTCTCAAGAGAGTCTACATCCTGTCCCCAAAGTCTGTTCTGTCCTACTGGAGATGTCAATCTTTATAAACAAGTCACACAAAGGTTTAGTTTTATTAAAAGAATATAGAAAGTAGACTCGTAAATTTCCCTCAAAACAGCTGGGTGCAGAAGCTCTAAGCAGACATTACAAGTAAATATTAGTGGTCAGGGGACGATCTTCTATTGCTGATTAATACATTAACATTAAGTGACATTAAGAAAAATTTGATATAACTGCAATTTTTTTGTTGAGAAATTCAAGAAAAATTTGTAAAAGTTTTTACGAGCTAAAGGTGAAGACTATGTTCATAAGTGAAAGTAGAAGTCAGAACTTCATTGAGTCTTTCCAGAAATAATCATATTTATCTGGCATACCTATCAGATTTTGAACCCGTTAGTGACCCATTGATAGGGCTAACCTCTTCTTCTCCTCAATTATTTTTGACCTATTATTGAATGTGCACTTGACAGGCCAAAACTCCCACGTCCCATAAGCTGACAGTGAGGAGGCCTGTAGACAAAGCCCACAGACACTCTCCTATTGATGACAGAGTATAGGAGAGAACCTGCACGTCTCCAGCATTACACAAACCTGCCTGTCAATCAACGGCGGTGACCATGACGACCGGCTGGCCAAACCTCCGGGATTGAGGTCAAAGGGAGAGAGAGTCTGTCTGACCCCCCCACCTCATACACTATAGGCCTACATACCAGACGTAGGTATACCAGACATACCTATGTCTTCTTGACTGACTGAGTGACATGCACCTTGGCGTAAACACTAAGCAGGCGCTCACACTGGCACACAGTGTTGCATTTAGACATTCGCAGGTGGAGAACTGAGGTGGCAGTGTGCTCCTTCCAAGGAAAATTTAACATGGGCAGTATATAGACAGAGGGGGCAGAGAGAGGTGAGCCATTAATCTCATAAGGATTTAGGATTCAAAACCCGCCTCTTGACTGCTGCTGCTCTCACTCTATCCAACTACCTGACCTCACTGCTGGCGCCGATCTAATTACCTGCACCATACCAAGTAGATTACACTCTTAACTCGCGTGTATGTCACTAGGGGAATAGTGGCCTGTGCCAGTGCAGGTCCTTTTCCATCTGATGTTGATATTTTTTTCCTAGATATGAAATATATTTTACAGTCGGACCTATCACAGCTAAAAGTCATAATTTTTAAGTATCGTATTTTTCCTTTATTTATTTTTATTTGCAGACTTAAGTGCACTTTTGGAGTACATTTTGCAATTGGATAATCAGCTTGTCAATGTTGTCTGGTGGACCAGCTATTTAAAAATAGGGAAGATATAGCCTAAAATAGCTTTTTGGTCATTTTTTTTCTCATGTTTTTCCCCCCTTTGAAAGTGTTTGAGAGTTCTCAGGACGTATTGCCTCATCACCTTGTTTGAGAGGCTTAAGATTGATTTAATTTAAAATGGGCGGGGCGGGCAGAGAGACCTTACATAAGTGGTATGTTTACCTTCTTGTTCTTCACATCTCTTAACCTGCCTACTGTTTGTTTTTGGTGGCTCCCTCAAACCTCTGTTATGAACTGCTGTGCACTTTGAGCATTGTCTTTGAATGCCTCTTCTTTAAAAAGTAATCCTCCTGCCTTTCAAGTTGACATGTTGAGCGATTATAGTAACTGCTAACTTGTCCTTACACGCCACATGCCTTATCCACCTCATTTATAATTACTGTGTCAATGCAGCTTGTCGCTAATTACACTTGGACGATTGTGCCAACGGAAATTTCTAAGAATTATTCAACAGTTGCTTAACGGCGGCCATTTAAAATGCGAGGTGCAATTCTGCTTATATATGGCAACAAAAAACAACATGTAGGCCTATGACTTTCAGGGGGATTTCTCAGGCTAATCCAACACTAATCACAGTAATTAATAAACGATGGCACCACTTGACGGTGCGTTTAAAGAACCTTGTTGACCCCCGTGACACTGCTCAGTTGACCTTTGAGGCGTCGAAGTTAAACGGGAGACGAGCGAGAGTGTGCCCTCACCCCGATGTGATCGAATAACCCTGCATGGGAAAGGCAGCTCTGAAATGCTGTAAGGGGTTTGTGTGTGTGTGTGTGTGTGTGTGTGTGTGTGTGTGTGTGTGTGTGTGTGTGTGTGTGTGTGTGGAATGGGGGGGGGGGTGGTGGGGGTTGTTACATAGGCCGTTAACTGAGTGCAAAGACATCTGATGAGAGGCAAAGTGTGTGTGACTGGAACGAATATAATGAACTCTGGATTTAACTCAGAGAGCCACAGAGAGATCACAAGATACCCGTAGGACAGAGCAGATCAAAATACAGCAAAGCAGCCGGGTCTACACAATAACTTTAATCAAATTCTCTTATGAAATCGTCCACTAATATGATTGATGACAAACTTGTGATGACGACAAACGCTTAAAATAAGTCGACTTCATGTGACTCAAAGCTGGAATCTGAGCTCAAGCAAAATTTTAATCAGACTTGATTTGAAAAAACACCCACTTAAAAGTGGACTCTTGAGAACACTTGCTGTCAAAATCACCTTTTGTCAAAATCATTGAATATCTCCTCATGCACTACCTGTTCGTACTGTCTGTGCACTGAAAAAATCTGGTGTTAATACACGGCCTAGCCTCTGTAAACGAGTTCTGAACAAAGGGGATTTTTTTTTACAGGGCACACACAGTATACTGGTTGTGTGAGGATTGAATGAACAAGTAACGTGTCACATGAGATTCTTTCATACTCATTGCATATTGAGCTGTTTTACAATCTGCACACACACTAAGGGGCCATTATTGAAAAAATGAAGAAACCACTCCAAATGTTCAGTGTCTCTTGTTTTACTCTTTAGATGCATATGTTGGAGTAGAATAAACATTTTGATTTTATAATATAAACTACTGACAACATTTCTACCAAATTCACAATAAAAATATTGTCATTTAGAGCATTTTCAATAAGTAATATAGAGATAAAGATTTAAGAAAAATCCAGACCGGTCTCTTAATTTTTTTCCGGGGCTGTATATATGTCAGGCACTGCGGTCATAGCTGCCTGTCATGCTCTGTCACAGTTAGCCTACGTCTTCCTCGGCTGTAAAGGGCCAAAGTGAACCTGTCAGCTCTTAAACTTGATCACACCGAGTCAGCTGGTTCAGGCAGCTGTGGCAGCCGCAAACAGTAATCAGTGCCGACATCTTTACAACACAACAGAGAGCCTTTCTGATCACCTAAGCTTAAAAAAATCGGACTGTGAATATTCCATTGTGCATGAATTCATGTCACTATTTGTTGGTATTTTGCGCTGGAACTTTTTATGTACAAATAAAAATGATTTATCATCTCCTGTTGACTACATTTCTACAATATGTTATTGCCATACTGAAAAAGTGCCATTCAGGAGGTTATGACAACCATATATTACATGTTTAACAAGGACCTAAATACTTTTTTTGTGAAACATAAAATGTCTCAACCACTTCGCAATCACTACTGGCATTTTGTACCAGCAGCCTTGTAGTTCACAGACTTCCTCTAAACATTTACAATAGCATATTTAACTACCAAACTCCCAACAGTTAAGTCCTAATTATTTGAAAATGTTTTATGATAATTATCTTTCGACCAACATACTACTGTACATGCCTCAACGGGTTTGTTATAATGACATATGAGAGGTTTTAAAGGTATGTCCCTCATGGGCTTATTCCTTAGATATTCTGGTGCCTCAGTAGTATTTGCACATACTTGTTGTGAAGGGTTGTTTAAGTTCACTTGACTGTCACTCAGGTGAGTTTGCCAAACAGTAGCTTAAAACTACAATACAATTGAATGAGGTAATTTTAGGTCAAAGGCTCCCATAACTTATTTGCCCTGAAGCTTGTTTTATTTCAATACGTTTCTACAGGCCTGAAGAAGATCAATTATCCATATATATAAGATAAAGGTTTTGTAGGCCCGATACAAGTTTCCCCCAAGGGAACAATAAAGTAGAATTGAATTGGAAATATTGGTACCACTTTTTGAAAGGGTTAAAGGTAAGGTGAGGTAAGGTTATTTAAGGTAAGGTGACATTTGTCATAGCAGTGGGTAGATTCATTTTGCAGTTAGTTGTTTACATTATGGCACTAGATTACAAAACAACTGTAACATAAACATGCTCAAAAATTGTTCTCAGATATTGCTTATTAAAGATCTGTCAATGATGTTCTTAAGATAAATGAATGGTGTTTAAAATACATCAAGTGTACCAATTTAAAACCAATTCATTATAGTTGTTGGTATATTCTTCTTATCTTTCAATGTTGGTGGTAATCATCTTAAATGTTTCTTGACCCCAAGGCAAGGGGCCACTGGTGTAAAAAAAAAAAATCCTAAAGATGAAAGCTGCACACATCTGGCTCTCCAAGCCAGACAGTATATTCCCAGCTTTGTTGTGAAGCCGTATTTGACAGAGATCTGACAAAGGAGAGCGATAGAGAAAGTCCCACTGAAATCCTCAGGCTTTCATCTCTTATCTGATGTTACTTTTTACAAGGTTGATACATTTCCTCAAATATGACTTGGAATTTCAAATATCTGCAAAGACTTCTCGTTGTTTGAACTCTACAGATGTTTTAAAGGTTCAGTGAGCGATTCTGGAGAATGCTTTTTGTCAAAAGTTACTATTGTTAATACACAGCCTAGGCTCTGTAAACTAACATGTTGCTAGTTACGCTGGGCCCCTTTTCTCGTCATACCCTTTGTTTACATACCAGTTTACAGAGACTAGGCTGTGTATCAACACTGCATTTTTTGCAGCATGCCGCACACACAGTATGGACAGGTAGTGGATCGTGATGGGATATTCACTGATTTAAAAAATATATATATTTTGACACCAAGCTCTCTGCAGAATCACTAACTGTACCTTTAAATGTAACTGTTTTGAAATGTGATGCACTTATTACATGTCCAACCTGTATGTTAGGTAACTGGTGGTTGTGTACTGTTGTTGCTTGCGGCTGCTGTTAAAGGGTGCAGCAGTCGCATAATGTTACAATGACAAACAAGGATGTGCTATCATGTGGCACCAGACCGGATATAGTTTAACAACGTGATGGTATGCAAGTGGTTGCCCTGGTCACAGGAAGGAGACAGCGTGAAAGATTTATGAATCCTCCACTAACTGACGGACAGCTCAACTCTGCACAATAAAGAGTCAAGAACTAATATTTTAAAACGTCACACACTGTCCAGACTAAAAAAAACTGTGTAGGGAGCAAAATGTTTTTCGAAGTGCACGAAAATATTTCTTTCTTAAGGCTTAAAGGTGGACTATGTAACTTTGGGTGTGTCAGAGAGAGTTTTTTATAATTGAGATGATAAAAACATAAAAATACAATATACAGGGGTGAGAGAGCAGCAACCTAGTCTGGCATGACCACTTCCGCCAGCGTCTATTCGCTTGCGTCGAAAAGCTACGCAGCCCCCTCCTTTTCCGGTTGCTGGCTTTCCCCTATTGTGATCCCCCTCAAATTCGGAAACAATTCGCTCACAGTCAACCCGTGTGCTTATGTGCAGCGCTCTCTCTCTCTCTCTCTCTCTCACACACACACACACACACACACACACACACACACACACACACACACACAGTGTGGCGATACTTCGGGATAATAATATTGGCGGCGGCGGTCCGGGATGCATCCTAGCTTAGCCTAGCTGTCCAACTTCATTGTACAACTACCCCCGGGCAGAAATACCCTCATAAACTCTGGAAAATGAAGCGTGGGGGTTTGAATTGAGCACCGGACCTTATAACCAGCTAGATTAAGATCCGCCGTTCCCTTTCTTTGGTGAATTAGGGACTAAGCAGCGGTGTTTTAGCGACGGGGAAAGATTCCAACGGCTTCCACTATCACCTAGCAACTCTTACGGCTACTTGCTGCAGTTGGTGTAGCGCTCACAACGTCAAAACCCTGTTCTGCCTGTAAACAGACGGACTACGGCTCTGACTACAGCGATAGGAGGTGGTGACATAAGTTCTCGAATGCTAAAAATTCTACTCGACCGCCGTAGCCGTCCTCTCAACCGCCGATGATAATGTTACCAGAGATAACACTACGTGGGTGGCTAGTTAACTCCGGTTAAGTTATCCCGTGAGCTCCTCGGGGGCTAAAGTGTATGGTGTCTTGACATGCTGGTTAGAAAGCAACACACTATGTATATTCCTTTTGTCTTTAATAGTTTTTGTGTGGCGTTTGCGGGTTTAGCCATTTCTCTGACAGTCTCTGGACGTGAAGACGTTCCATCAAAATAAGTCCCCCCCCGGCACTATTTTGCAGGACACCGCTGCTGCTTCCCGGGGTTAGCCCCGCCCTAGATGATTGTGATTGGTTTAAACAAATACAAACAGGCTAGCCCAGTTTCCCCCGGTTTCCCCACCCGAATAGACGGCTCTAAACAGAGTGCTTCCAGACCCTACTACTTGCTGTAGTTTGGTCTGGCTTTGCGAGACTAGCAGCAACCTAATGATAGCAAATATAAACATGTAGTCAAAAAACGATATTTTATAAGAGCATGATCTCGGAAACAGGTAGAGGTTAAAAGTTAACGGTAAAGTCCGGGAGGTAACACACAATCTGTTGACCGAGAATTTTTTTTACGGCTATATAGAGGTGTCAGCCAGTACTGTACACCAATGGCCAATTCATCTGAAAACTAACATGGCAACTCAGAGCACATTTACACCACTAACACCTCCGTCGTGCACGCGTCAACACACACACACGTTTGGTTCAGAAATGACCAGAGGTTACCCCTCCATGGAGTGGTCTTTTTTCCCCTGAACTCTGGCCTCAGTGCCCCGAAAGCTATTAAAACGTGAGCTCTTTTAGTTTGTTTAGGAAGCACGACTCTATGGGCCTCTCTCCATCCACGTGTTTACAGCTAAAAAGGAACAAGCGTCACACACTGTCGTTACTAAAAACACTGTGTGGGGGAGATGTTTTTTTTTACAAAGTGCACAAACGATTTCTTTCTTAAGGCGACGTATGTACGAGTTCGGAGTGTCCGGGGCAAAAGTTCACAAGTGTGAGTCAATCAGGCAATCACTAGAATCATCAAACAAATGGTAAATGGACTCCATTTATAGCCTTCTTCCCTGTTTTTTTTCACAGGCCCAAAGCACTTTACATTGTTTTGTAAACATTCAACCCATTCACACACATATATTCATACACCGATAGTGTCGGGAGCAATTTAAGGTTCAGTGTCTTGCCCATCTGTAGACAGATCAATCAAATGAGGATGACATTAAATCAATATTGAACTGAAATATCCGCATTTAACCTGCAAGTCTGCTGTGGTTGCACTGTGTAAAGATTGTTTTATATAGTTTTAATATGCATTGATAGACAGAAGGGTAAGTCCCATGATAGATATATTGGAAAAAAATATATACAGATAGGTGACTAATCAGGTTTAAGACCAACACTAAATGTATTGTTAAAGTGTAGATCCATTACAGGCCTCCAGTGTACACTAGAGGTGACTCATTTTCTGGCAAAAAACTATTGTACTATAAATTCCTAGCCGAGCTCCTTTTAAATATGACAGAGCCAATCCAAATATTGTAAACACCAAAGATTCTCTTAAGAGTACAGGGACATTGATGTTACCAAAGCACTGGTGTGTCAAGTCACAAGCGTTTTTCCATATTAAATAATACACCAATCAGAGCTTGCGATTGTATTTAAAAAAAAATATGGGTCGTCACCACTACTGGAAGCTGGAAAAACTTTAAAACAAACCTGGACCACTCACCAAAAAAACTCTCACAGGACGAAAAAAGAAATAATGGATCTTCAGAGGGATCCCAGTAAAAAAAAGCAGTGACTCAGCCCGGAGACTCGGGCTCTGCCAACAGCACACTTGTGTACGTCAAAGTACAATAGCGCAGTGAGTACATCTGGAAAAGCATTTTCTAATGTGTTTTTCTCCATTAAGTGTTCCCAGTCTGTGGCTGGCAGAGCTACTGTATGTGTCACGCCAGTTCGGGTGTTAAGATTTTTTTTTTCTACCGCTGACACACTTTACAATAAACAGAGAGGATTTTTTTCGTGATTTAATTATGATTTTTAAGTGGATAATATCATGAGTTTATACTGTATGTGTTTTGGACATTACGTAATATTCTGGATGTTTATGGAGACATTAAAACACAGAAGAACAAACAGAAAGTCAGATTACTGTGTTTGTAAGTCTCAGTAGTCTGACTAACACACACTTATCTAAGCTAGCACGTTAAGCTTTCTATTAATCAAAATGTACAGGAGCTTACTCATACTATTGAAAACTCCATTATTAAACTGAGATGATGCAACTTTTAAACTGATCAATAAGTTATATGAATAATAGGCTTACTGTACATCTGATTACTTCCAATGAATATAACACTTTGTGAGGCTCTGTCTTTTACCTTCTGTGCAGTATATGTACCTTTGGAGAAGGATAAATTATGCTTTGCAAGAGATATTTCCGAATTATTTAATAAGTTGTTAGTAGCTGATGATTGGAGAAAAAAAACTGGTTCAAACATGTAACAAATACACCTCGTAACAAATAACTTATCATGGAAAAACAGGTAGCAGTAAAATAAAGACACAAAGATGTAGTGAATATGATTCTTTGGCACCTTCTGAGTATAGTTCTCTCGTGCTTGCACCGTCCATCAGTCTATTTTCAGCACCATCTTATCACAGTCAGGGTCAATGGGTGCATCTGCTTCATCTCCCATAATGCATTAGGTAAGAGGCAGGCTACAAACACCAGTCTAACCACGTTGCTCAGACCCATAAAAAAAAAACCTGTTCACTTTCACCTCTACACCTATGAGCAATTCACTTTCCCAACAGAGGCAAACACAACCCCACCAAAAGGCCCCGGGCTCCTTAACACAGAGCCACCATGCTGCCCTGGCATGTACCTCCCAGTATCCACCCTAAAAAATAAGACACTAACATACTATCACCATCAGCCAATGAGACGCTGTTATCTTAGCTGCGGCGCTACGTGTGCATACTGTACGATATACAGACAGGCTGTATCTTGCACGGCAATCACCAAAAAAACGTAGCGCACATTTAGTACATTAAGTTTTATAAGGTGACACAGTGTGGCCTTGGCTGCGGAAGGTAATTCAAACAAACAAACAAACAAGCCCTCACGTCAAAAGTGACGCGTTTGCCATGTGTAAATGCAGGCTATCGTGGTGAGGCCTCCTTCAGCTTTCTACTTCCGAGAACATTGGCAGGGCCCTGATAAGAAGGGGATCTGGGCTGCACCATAAGGCCCTGCGAGGCTAAGACAGTGTTGATGTTGGATGCAGAAGAACTGATAGGGAGCCCACAGCATATGTTATGTCACCGAAACACTAGCCACATTCAGATAAAGGTTACACAGCCAGCTACTTGTACTGTATGCTATTAGGCCTGTGAGGGAGAGAGAGAGAGAGAGAGAGAGAGAGAGAGGCAATAGCAAATCCAGGGTCGCTGCCAAATTAGATCCATGCTTCGGTGTGTTTAACCTCATAACTCACAATACAAACAGTGCAGAGAGCAGTGTGGCACGACGTTAATAGGGTTTTTATAGCTTTAATTTAACCTGGTGCTATTATATGGGCTTTAAAAAAAACTCTCTGAGCTTGAATGTGAGCGGTGCTGTTTCCAACTCTTTCTCCCCAGTGAACCCAAATCTTAGGAGGTGATGTAAATCTTCCACCACCTCCTTCTGTTGTTGTCCTTAGGTAACTCTGTTTCTTTGAGTGTTTTAACCATACAGAGTCAATCTAACACAAACAATACTTGTTATTATAGGAAATGTTTTTTTTTTATTCAATAAATTTTAAGCCTACCCCAAATGCCAGGTGTTAAGTTCCCAGAGCAAAATGTTCTGTATTTAAATGGTAATTTTCTGAGGTTCCCGTTTTCACAACAACAACAAGAACACCACACTGAACCCCATCGAAATACTTTGCATTTGAAAAGGTGGAACCAGACAGTGGGAATGTTTATTTTGTCTACTTAGTTAAAGCACCAGTAGCACCATAGCAGACAAAGCTCAAACCCAATAATAGGTAGTAATATAATAATACCTTTGATACAAACAGAGAAAATGTATTTCGTTATATCTTCTCACCAGCACACATTTGATCCTTTGATACCAGTTCTACATACACACATACTTACATAACTGTTTAAAAGCCACTGTGTTTTTATGTTAGCCTTGATTGTGCATTTAGCTCAAGCAGCAACCACCACTGATTAATAATAGCCCACTTCAGGCACTTTATCATTAGAGAGCTTTATGTGCGGCAGTTAAGACGTTTTGTGACCGTCTACATACACCCACGACCACACAAGGAGCAGGGCACCAAACCTTTAACGCCTTGGTATGTCATTAATCAGCAGAAAAACTGTCTCTCGAGCCTGTATTTATGCATCTAAAAGGTATTGGCTAATTGGTGTTGGTGGGTGCTGGCTACAGTATTTTTAAAACGCACTCTTGCATTAAGCGCGGGCCCTCATAAACCCGGATAAGGGGCTGAGCGTACAGGTGGCTGTGGTGAAGTAGAGCGTGGGGAAGCTGTTTATATAGAGCGTGATGGTTTTTTTTTGTAGGTTTGAAAGGGAAACAAACCTATGTGTTATAAAAGTGTCTGAGTTCCCGATGCGGGTCAGAGAAAAAAAACCTTGAATAAGGTCAGGTCTTGTGCAACCACAACCAGCAATGTCCTTTGAAAAAGGGGACTCAATAAAAAAGGGATATGTGCCCCAGTGAGTGCACTCATTTCTATTAGTTACTAAGTAGCTTGCTGTGCTGTCGCGCTCACAGTCTGTTGTGCTCTAAAATCTTCACACTTGCGATTAAATGCGACGAGCTTTTCATGATAGTTAATTTTGCAAAAGCAGCAATGACAATGACTGAGGTAAATAGTGTGGGCTGTAAACTGTGTTTGCCTAAGTGTAAGGTGAATGGGGGTGGGTGGGCGACCATACAATAGCTCATACATTATGTATCGGTGCATTTCCCTTTTAGGCCAGTTTATGTTGCTGCCTATATGGCACCTGAGTCACCCAGCAGTCGGTGGGGCAACGGTTGCTAGGCATCTGCCACCTGGGAGCCTTTTTTTTTGCCTAGCTGCTTTTAGAAACAGTTCTAAACTTACAGTCACATGTCTTTAAAGCGCTTGAGTTATTAATAAATGTATTCCACTAGGGATCCACCTACGCTACAATATCCTCAGTATTCAGTCTTAATCACTGTCAAATATTTATCAAAATTAGCCTGATAATGGGACTGAATATCCATTTTATTTTACTTTATCACTCTAATTATCTATATGTTGTATTGTGTATAATGTATTGTATTAATGTATTCGATTTGAGAGTTTTTCAAAAATTTGATCTCAATATATCAGCAGGACATTCATCGTTCCACATGTTGATAACTTTAAATTAGCTTTTAAACATTTTACAGTGTTAAAATAAACTCAGCAGTCTTTTATTAATTTTACCTCAAACGTATCTTTGGCGTTTCCGCGCTGACATAAATCGTTTGTTTGCTTTTTTCATTATTATTGTTATCAGCCGACATTGGGCTGCCGCTGCTGGCACAGTTTGTGATAGGCTAATATTAGCTGATAATATTTTCCATGTTGATGCATTGTTCAGTCTCTTGCAGCACGACAATAGAAGTGCATGTGTGAGTGGCAATATAAATATATGCATACATCCAGAAAACATTTGTGGGACCCCGGGTGGATATGGGCATTTTCAATCATTTCAATATTCGAGTGCTCACATTACCCTATGAACAAATAATCGAAAAAAGTGCCTAAATACTAGGTTATGTATTTCCTTATTGTGAGTATTTGCTTTAAGAATATGTGTTCAAATGTTGCTAAAACAAGCTCAATGAAGCTCATGTTTTAGTTATTTTCTGTTGTATAATAGCCCTAATAATAGCCATGTGGAGTTTATAAAGTAAGCCCGCAGTATAATGTACTATATTGTCCTGTTTGAGCTCTTGTGTTGCATGTCATGGAAGAATCTAAAATGTATTGTTTAGTTTTTGTCTGCTAGTACAAAAGGTTCCACAGGACAGACACCGCCCTGATAGACCTGTGTTCAAGTGAAGCAATAAATCCGACAATATGTTGTAAAGCCAGGAGAACAGCTCTGAGTGTCTACGGACAAATTATGCCCAATTAAATACACTTATCCGTAAAAGGAATGAATCATCTAAAGCAGATTGTCGTTTGAACCTGCAATCACGGGCCTGAATACATAGTTAAGAGAGCTTAAAGGGATAGTGCAGTATTTTTGAAGTGGGGTTGTGTGAGGTAAATATGCCTAGTTAGTTAGTATGTTACCCTATAGAGATGGCCTTATGGAGATGGTACTTTTGCAGAGGGGGCCAGCAGAAAAAGTTTACATAAATGCTGATCTAGAACAAGTTGTCATAGTAATACATGGTCGAAATATACTTGAAAAAAAGTGCAAAAATAAAAGGCTGTGTGCCTGTGCAGTGCAGCGTATCAGTCCGCAAATCAATAGTAAAAAAAATACTACATTTAGTGTATGATTGAACTGATATTTATGTTTTAGGTTAGCATTTATATACAGTCATATGAAAAAGTTTGGGAACCCCTCTCAGCCGGCATTATAATTGACTCTGCTTTCACAAAAAAATATATAAAAGTGGTATGTCTTTAATTTACCAGGAACAGCTAAGTACTGGGAGGTTTTCCAAACAAAGATTTTTTGAAAAGCAGTATTTGGTTGTATGAAATAAAATAAAATGTGAAAAACTGGCTGTGCAAAAATATAGGAACCCTTGTGGTTTTGTTGATTTTAATGCCTGTAACAGCATGTAAAACTGATGACTTTAAACACAAAGTTGGTTGGATTATGTTGTTAAGCCTTGAACCTCATAGAAATGTCTGTTTAATCATGAGAAAATGTATTTTAGGTGCCTAAATGCAAGTTGCACTTCTCTTTGACTCTCTGCTGAAGTGAGACAGAATGGGATCATCAAAACAGCTCCCAAAAGATCTTAAAAACAAAGATTGTTCATTGTCATGGTTTAGGGGAAGGCTGCAAGAAGCTTTCCCAAAGGTTTCAATTGTCAATTTCGACTGTAGGGAACGTTGTCAGGAAATGGAAGGACACAGGCATAGTGGCAGTTAAACCCAGGCATGGCAGACCAAGAAAAAAACAGGAGCGGCATAGGTGGAGGATTGTGAGAATGGTTGCACACAACCCACAGATCACCTCCACAGACCTGCAAGAACATCTGGCTGCAGATTGTGTATCTGTACATCGTTCAACAATTCAGCGCAATTTGCACCAAAACATCTGCTTTTTATAAAGACCAAATAACTTAATTTTTGTCTCATCAGTCCAAAGCATTTTCTTCCAATATGAAGCTGGCTTGTCTAAATGAGCTTTTGCATACTCCATGCAACTGTATTTGTGGCGTGGGCGCAGAAAGGGCTTCCTTCTCATCACCCGGCCATACAGATGTGTTGGTGCAAATTGCACTGAATTGTAGAACCATATACAGATACACAATCTGCAGCCAGATGTTCTTGCAGGTCTTTGGAGGTGATCTTTGGGTTGTGTGCAACCATTCTCACAATCCGCCGCATATGCCGCTCTTGTACTTTTCTTGGTCTGCTAGACCTGGGTTTAACTGCAACTGTGCCTGTGTCCTTCCATTCCCTGACAACGTTCCTTACAGTAGAAATTGACAATTGAAACCTTTGGGAAAGCTTCTTGCAGCCTTCCCCTAAACCATGACAATGAATAATCTTTGTTTTTAAGATCTTTTGGGAGCTGTTTTGATGATCGCATTCTGTCTCCCTTCTGCAGAGAGTCAAAGAGAAGTAGAACTTGCATTTAGGCACCTACAATACCTTTTATCCTGATTAAACAGACCTTTATATGAGGTTAAAGGCTGAACAACATAATCCAACCAATTTTGTGTTTAAAGTCCTCAGTTTTACATGCTGTTACATGCATTACAATCAGCAAGACCACAAGGGTTCCCATATTTTTGCACAGCCAGTTTTTCACATTTTATTTTATTTCATAAAACTAAATACTGCTTTTCAAAAAATCTTTGTTTGGAAAACATCCCAGTACTTTGCTGTTCCTGGTAAATTAAAGACATACCACTTTTATCTTTTTTGTGTGAAAGCAGAGTCAATTATAATGCCGGCTGAGAGGGGTTCCCAAACTTTTTCATATGACTGTACGTGATAAATATAACTTTTGTCTCCCAGAAACGTATATATTATAATGACTGCACTGATCACCATCTCCATAAGGTAACAGCCTAACTATGCATAAGTAGCCTACCTCAAACAACACTTCAAAAAAACACTGAACTATCCCTTTAAGGCATTGCCGCAATACCTGCCTTTCTAATGACGCACCTTCAGCTGCTGCTGCTGTCAATATTACAGGGTGATTGTGTTTAGCCACCAACAGCCAGCTTGTGTGTTCATTCAAGCAATCAAGGGCACACACGGGGAGGTCGGGGGTGGTGATTTTTCTTTGAGGGTTAACATATCACAACAGTAACCATATCAACAATGGCCAACTTTTAAGCTTATTAGAAGGCGATTAAGGAAGCTTAACTGGGCTCATGTCAAAAGTAAAGAGATGAAATAGCTATAGCTTGTTTCCAATAATGATCACACAACCAAAGAATGTTCTGACACTTACTCACACCACAAAAAGTTAAAAAGGAAGGCTATGGTTTAAGAAGTCAAGGCCTAAGATCCCCTTGTGTTTTGACTGGAGGGTGTAAAACGTCCACAAATGTGTCGCAAAAGTGCATCAGGTATCTGTGGGCATCTCTGACGGGGTTTTTTCCTGGCTCAGCATGGGCCTTTGGGGGTTGAATACGCGAAACATATTTTGGTCGCAACACTTTTTGGGGGTCAGGACTAAGTGCAACAGTAAAGGATAGAAGTCTGTGTTATCGCTTTCTAGAACTTTCTTGATGATGTTATATTACACACTACATGTAGTTGTCTCTTTTGTAACTGTTTTCAATGTTTTTTAATTTTTATGTAATTTCATGTCATCTGTCCAAGGATTGTTTGGGGTGTGGGGTGGGTGGGGTTCGAAATGTTTTGTATGTTTGTTAAAAAAAGAAAAATTTCAATAAAAATTGTTTATGGAAAAAAAAGAAGTCCGTGTTATCTTACTTGCTGATTTTTGCTGTTCGTTTCTTACATGTTGACCCGTGCTGCGTTACCATAGAGATCACTGACTATGTTAAAATGTTAATTCTGCTAAGTAACCTGTTCAAAACTTAATTATCTATAATTGCAAGAAATAGGGGGGGGGGGGGGGGGAATTGGGCTGAATTTGTAACACATTTGGATAGGCTTTAAATAGCTTTTTTTATTCTCAATTTTCAAAATTGATCATTTTACCGCTGGTGATTTTCCTTAAGTGCTGAATACCACCTCCCTGGGGGGCGTAAAAAAAAATCCTCCATGCAGGAAAAACACTGGATGTGAGCCTGGAAGTGTCCCTGTCTATCTACTTTCCCCCGCCCCCAAACAGACACCTGTTGCCTGGGCTTGACAAGTGGGCTGTAGAGGCAGCAGTCCCAGCCTGCTATAGCTGGAGCTTTGAGCCTCAGAGAGCAGATTCACTTCACCTTGTGTAATCCCTGACTGTCTGTTCGCAGAGGCCTCCCGCAGAGCTTAGAGGCAACACACAAAGACTCTCTCTGTGTGTGTGCAATGCAAGAAGGTGCTTTCATGTGATGTGTCGCAAGATCCCAACGTGAGGCAGTGCAGGTGAATAGGGTAAAACATATTAAAGATATAGACTACTTACTTACAGAATTATTCTGTTTTTGCGTTTCGCTTTTTTTCCAGAAATGTTTGATAAAATATGCAAATGTGGCAATATCTAACTAATTATGCATACTAGGATAGGATATTGTTTACTAGTGGTAAAGCTGTGTACTCCAATGTCAGTGGCACAGAGTTTAATTAGAGGTTATTAAGGCAACAAGGGCACAACTTTGCCGCTAAGTAGCTCCGCTGGCCGCCAGTCACCGATACCTAAGCACGTCACACGCAACAGCAAACGTTAAGGGTGGACTTAGAGCTTAAACCTTCAAATCCTCCATGGTGCTATCAAACCATGGTAGCACAGGGAAGTGGCAGGCAGCTGTTAGCCCGGGCTGTTTGGGGGCCTCTAAAGTGAGTGCTGACAGGTTTAGGTTGAGGTCTTTCATCAGAGTGGACGCACAGAGAATGTATGTGTGTGGAAGTTGTAGATGCTTTGTTTACATGGGGCACGTGAAGACAGACCCTGAGCCGGATACGATGTATTATCTGGCAAGGTGGAAATGTTCCAAAAGCAGCTATTTAACTAGAAATTAAAAGGTGGAGTCAGTGATTTTGGAGCACGTTTGTTGTCAAAATCACTTTGTCAAAATCAGTGAATATCTCCTCACAATCCGCTACCTGTCCATACCGTGTGTGTGCTTGTTACGGCTACAGCGCTGAACAAAAATCCACTGTTAATACACAGCCTAGGCCCTGTAAATAGGCATGTTGCCAGCTATTGTGGGCCCCCTGTGTTAACATGCTAGTTTACAGAGCCAAGGCCGATTTTCTTTTCATTTTACACACACACACACACACACACACACACACACACACACACACACACACACACACACACACACACACACACACACACACACACACACACACACACACACACACACACACACACACACACACACACACACACACACACACACACACACACACACACACACACACACACACAGGTAGCAGATCTTGAGGAGATATTCACTGATTTTGACAACAAGGGTTCTCCAGAATGGCTGACTCCACCTTTAATCCACAGGCACATATGGTAGATCATCAGAGGTGAATATAAAATGCCTTATTGCCTCTGTGTTGATCTAATTTTTGCACACGAGGCGTTCAGGAATCTCGCTCCGGCTCGGTGTCACCGGTTGTTAATGAAAACAGAGATTAGAGGGGATCATGGAGGGCAGAGTGCTATAGCATGGAACTGACTGGGTGACTGGGGTCACAACACAGCCCACCTCAAGGTCAACGGGGTAGAAAAGGTAGAATAATAGAAATAGAATGGATAAGCTACTTCACATCAACTCTAGTGGCCATGAGAGGAGAGTTGGAGCCGAGTGGGGCAGGAAACAATCAGAAAGTATCAACCTTGTACATCTGACCTAGTTTTGTTACTGGGAAGAGAAAGGGAGATCTACTGGAGTAAGGATCAACTTTGGCTGGAGACTAATATGACAGAAAGGGAATTAGTTTAATCTGCAATGACTCACTGGAAGTTAAAGGTGGAGTCAGTGATTCTGGAGAACGCTTGTTGTCAAAATCCCTTTTTTGTCAAAATCAGTGAATATCACTGCACAAGAGGAGATATTTACTGATTTTGACAACAAGATTTCTCCAGAATCGCGGACTCCACCTTTAATGTGTAGCATAATTGGCTTTATTAGCAATAGTCCAGCTACTTAAAGGTGCACTGTCTCACTTTGGGTGTGCCAGAGAAGGGAACATTTGGTAAGGTATATTGTCTTAACTGAATAAACACACTTTCCTCACAGGAAAATGTGATCCCTTGAACACTGTTCGAAGTTAGAAATCAACCTGACAAGTCACTGTCTCACTGTCATTGTTTACAAACATATTCATGTCTTACATTTGGTTCCAGGCGTCTCAAATTAATTTTATTCTGATGTATGATGATAGAACTAGTCAATACTAAGATTTACATGTAGAGAAAATATTTTTTTGTAAACTAACTGCAGGCTCTGCTCTTGTAAACAAATCCCTCTCGCCTGAAAATGCATAGTGCACCTTTAACAACAAATGAAAAATGTGTGTTGATCATCCACATTGTCCGCTCAAAGTTTTAGCCCACACAGTATGAAACATAAAAGCATGGCCATCCTTACCTGTAGCTCGCACCATGCCACCTCCACTGTGGTCTCCGTGTCCAGTCCCTTATAGACCGTCTTGAACGAGCCCCGTCCGATCTCTATGTTGAACTTGAGGTACCGTCCCTCCGGAGAGGTCGCCACCGCTTTGGTCTCCACCTCGTCCCGCTCCTCTTGCTCGGACCACTGGGTGTCAAACGTGATGCGAGTTTTGATCTGTTTGCTGCTGCTCTGAAGTTCATTCTCAGAGCCGCTACTGTGGGAACCTGTTGTTGTGGGCTGCTTTTGCGGGGCGCAGGGGGGCGTGTTGTTGTTGGAGCTTGTGCCCGGGCTTGTGATCGGGGACAGCGGCAGAGGAGAGTGAGATTCCTCGCTCTTTCCTCCTCCTCGGCTCTACACTCGGGCAATGATAATATATTCTCGGCGGACCAAGACAAGGCTTTGGAGAGGACACCGCTGTACAAAGGCGAATCTATGTCCATGCTGATTTTCTGCAGGTTGTAAGAGTTTCTACGTGCGCCCAAAGCACCGTGCGCCCTCAGCACGGATGGCACGCGGGCTAAGCAATCGTCGGTGATATCCATGGTGGTGGAGAGGCCGCCTGGGAAACCGCGTCCTGCTATCTCAACCTGCGCGTTGGACATGATCCTACTAGAAGCAGGTTCAGTTCAGCAGACTTTTGATTCAGAGCCTGGATGTGGAAAATGACATTATAATGGGACAATGGTAATAGATAGAGCACCGTTACTTTGATATACAAGTTACTTTTCCATGATGTCAATGGAGACAGTGGCTTTTAACGAAAAGTTGACGGCAAAACAACCGGTCTTGTTCACTAGACTAGATTAAACACGCCTATCTATAATATATGAGCTGCAATTGCCTACCTGTAGCTTCTGTCAACACTCACTGGAAATGTGTTTTAACATGGCTATTTAAAAGAGGAACAATACAGAAAAGTAAGAAAAAATGTGGCTACTTACTCATCACAGTCGTGTGCGTAAAAGTAAAGATTCCCAAAATGCAGGTTAACGCATAGTTCCGTATCAAATAATCCAAGGTGCTGGAGCAGTCCTCGTCTCCTCTCTGGACCAAGTCCTCAGCCATAACCTCCGCTGAGAGGACGGCGCTGCCTATATCAACAGAGCGCTGCGTCCTGTGCGCTCGCGTTCCCAACTCCGCCCCTCCGTGGAAAGCTTCCACGCGCTAATAAGACGGTCCAGAGGGAGTCATTACAGGGAGGGTTTTGCAAAACGACTACACTTTGATTGAAACCCCATCATTTAGCTAGAATGCATTTTGGATTACTATTTTTTACGCTTTATTTTTTTATTGTTCATAACGATCTTTAGATCCCTAAAAAATGAATTAGTCTATGTAGCACTGTGAGTTGCACAAGTGTGAACTAATGGTATAGTGTTTCCGAGAGAGAATCCATAAACTTAATTTGTTTGTTCTTTTTGTTTTCTATATGTTGAATTTTTTTGTAAAACATTTTCATTATATAAAATTCTACATTCAAACATTTATTTAAAATTAAACTAAACCCTCTCATTTAATTAGTTCAATTTGAATTCATTTTAAATAAATTTGCATTTGTTTCATTCTTCTTGTTTTTATGACAAACTAGTTATTCTCTCTAGAATACTGCTTGGGATAATTTGTAACATTTGAAGCGATATAAAAATGCCTGTGTTGCATTTGAAAACCTTGAATAAAAGGAGTTTCTTTCTATCACGGTTCCTTGTATTGATTAAGCTGCACACGTGCCAGTGGTGACTGTACAAGCTGTGCGCAGAAAAACAGCAGAAGAACCGGATGTTTTCTCCTCTTCTTATTGGTCTGTCGTTGATTAGCGCAGACACAATCTCACTCTCCCTCGATTCTCTGAATTAAGATACAAACGATGAGTCACTTCACTACAGGTTTCTGCTTCTGTGAAGTCTATCGTCACGTGATGAGTCTGAGCGACAGAGATATGCAGCCATGACAACCATAGACTGTATGACAACTCATCTTTTCTAGGATTGTACATTTAGCCAGTCATTTTGGCATGACAATCTTTCTTACTTTTTCACAGCAAATTAGATAAACTTAAATTTAATATGTATCATAGCCTATTCTAATTGGTATTTTCGAACATGATATTCTTGTCAAAACTGTGTATTATTAATCTCATTTCTTTATTAGTAAAATTCCATATAGCCACACGCCAGCACATTTGCAATTCAGAAACCTTACTTCATCGTCTTCATGTCCTAAAATGTTGCACAAACTTTAAAGTTGTGAAAAATAAGGGCTATGTAATGCATTTGATGTGTCATTTATTCAATGTTCTTGTTTGTTTGGTATGTTTTGGGTTATGTTCTCTGCACTACTGTTGTTGTTATGGTAAAACTGTTTCTTTGTGGAAATAAAGTTTAAAAAATATATATTTATACAGTATACAGAATACTGTATGCAGCTCACTATTACAGTGTGTCTTTCTAACCTGTAGGGGGAGCCACACAGGGGATACTTTTTGCTTCTGCTGAAATAGGACAACCTTATCTGCCAAGACCACACATGGCAACACCTGTCCCACAAATGAATAAGCTGGGTGTTATCACTCTCTCTCACACACACACACACACATACACACACACTGGAATCACACGAGTTGTTTACACACAACAGCTGATATTGTTGATGTGGACCATGCCGTATGCAGTCAGTCAGTCAGTCAGGCATTACAGCTGTAGGCAGAAGAGTGTAGAATAACCTCTCCATAGCAGGGGTCCATATCTGCACTTGTGCACACAGTGGGGCGCTGTTTACTCATCCATTCATGTTTCAAACAACTAAACAGTGTGTCAAGACATTTTTTTTACAGAAACGAAAACAACCAAAAATGTAGCAAATTTCTAATTTATTTTCCTACGGGGATATGAAAAAAAGGAGGTTGGATGTACACAAAGAGAGATATTAGGAGTGTCACAGTAGCTACTGCACAGTAAGAGGTTGACAGCATATCTGTACACAAAGTCCACTATTATTATTAAACTGGGCTTGGAGTCGAGGCCAGGACACTTGGTCCTTGACTCTGTGTGGCGTGTTCCTCTTCTGGAAGCATTTCTTCTCAAAATAAAAAAAAGTCCCGGCGGTATTGTGTTGTGGGATTTTTCTTTGGGACACTCCGGTTCGGAACATTAAGAGCGACAGCCGAGTCGATTAAACCCAGGAAATGGAAAATATTTACAGTAAAAGAAAAAGAGTAAAAGTGTCAGCGGGTGGGGACAAAGAGTTCCCCAAAGTATATTTCAGACATGATAACATTTAGTCCCCTGATAATAAGACTCATTTGCATGTTTAAACAGCAACAAACGTCACCTCAAACTTTAAACACAGTGTCAACTTCGAATGCTTAACCCCCCCTTTCCCCATTAATGATATAGGTTCCCTTCAAATAAGAAAAGGCTTTGGAGTTGGATAAAGCCAAAAGGCAACAGCATATCCTCTGTGTGTAGCCTTAAATGGCCAAATCTCTTTTAAAAAACGTCCCTGTTCAGGTTGAGATATAAGAGGCTCCAGACTATAGTGTGAGAGAGAGAGATTCCAGCACCGTTTGTTTCAGAAGAATTTGACGCCCTTTCCGTCGTCCATGGTGATGATCTCGGCTTTGCCTTCTGCCTGTAGCGCCTGCAGCGAGCGCAGCAGCATCCACTCCTCTAGACCGTGGAACTCTGGAGGGACACAGTCATGACAAAAGGTAGAAGAATAAGAATCATATTACTATTATTTGTTACTACAGACGCTTTCAAGCAAATGTGTCAAGGGTCTGTGCTGTGCTATACATTTCTTTAAATACAATCTTTAAAATACAATACAACCTTTAAAAAAATGCTGATTCATATATTAACCCTTTTATGTTTTACAAGTAAATCCCATTGAGAACTTAAACTCTTTTTCAAGGGAGACCTGTTCTCATTCCCACATTACCATTCATGCACAGAGCTAACTATCAGGAGCAATATAGGGTTCAGTGTCTTGCTCAGGGACACTTTGACATGTAGTGGAGGGGCGGGGGATCGAACCACCGACTCTGTAGTTGAGAGTTGACCACCCTACCCACTTTGCCACAGCCGCCCCATATATCATTTCCCTGGTACGGTACCTTCGCCTTCTGTGTCATCCCCGTTGGACAGCTCGTAAAGTGTAAACACAGTGTTGACCATCCCGTTTTTGGAAACCTAAAACATAACGGGGACAAGAATGACAACACTGAGTAAATATCAGAATTGCTTATTAGACACAAAGCATGTTGTCTTTTGATGACTTTCGGAGAATATTTTTTTTCCTGATTGGAAAAAGGTGTTTACAATGTGACACTTGTGCTGTTTTCATTAGTCAGTGATGAGTTGCAACAAAGAGAACATTACAACCACAGAGTGTGCAAGAAGTGTGCAGACTGTCTTTGCTTTAGTGTGCGTGTGTGTGTGTGTGTGTGTGTGTGTGTGTATCTGTATGTGTCTGCTGTAGCCCTAATGAGCTCAAGTACCCATCATCAACACTGCCCAGTTTACTTGATGTTTTGCAACACTATTACATACGATACGATACATAACCATCATGGAAATGCCTATGATAAGCCTTGTAAATTACCCGAGGCTAAAGACACACGTGTGACCTGGCACCATCTTAATGCAGAATGCAGACTGTGACCCAGTTACCATCAGTTATGCTTAATTTTTCCCTTTATAGTTAGTTAACAGTAGATATAATATGTTCCATGTCTCAGTATCATATAAGAGCCCCTTCATGTAAGTCTTATTGGTTTCATGGTGTGACTATCTCAGAGACACTAATAAAAATACCATGACACTGAACAACATACTCTGACAAATGTACTTCTTATTAAATGGCATTAAAAGAACATTTTCTTCTTACTAATTTATCTGTTATCAGCGACACAAATGTAGAGAAATGTGCTGAGTCTCGCAGACAGCACGGCGCGCGTCTGAAGTTTTATTACTCACCCATTGGTACATTAGCTTTCCCCATTCCTCCGGCCGTCTCCACATGACTAAACACCGCGCCTTGTTCTTGTCCAGCCAGTCCAAGTTACCTGAGTTCAGACAACACAATGGTAAAAAAAAATTAAAGAAAATGTTTATTAAGCTATGATAAACTTTGTTAATCTCAACACTGTGAAAAATATCTGGACAGAACCATATTTACCTTTTTTCCTCAGTTCCTCAAACACAATTTGAATCGCCTCAATCGATAGTTTCCCTGGATTTCAGTTAAGGGAAAAAAAACAGGAGAAAGACCTATGTAGAAGTACAATCAATATCCTCAACATTTATTACAACGTCACTACGGCAACATACACTGGGCTCCAAATGATTATGCAAATTGGAATTAAGTGTCATAAACATTACATTTTTTGTATTTAATTTAAACTCATGGATGGTATTGTGTCTCAGGGCGCTTTGGATCATTGAAATCAATCTCAGACACCTGTGATAATCAGTTTGCTAAATAAGCCCAATCAAAGGAAATCTACTTAACAAGGATGTTCCACATGATTAAGCAGGCCACAGGTTTCAAGCAATATGGGAAAGAAAAAGGATCTCTCTGCTGCCTAAAAGCGTCAAATAGTGCAATACCTTGGACAAGGTATGAAAACATTAGATATTTCACGAAAACTTAAGTGTGATCATCGTACTGTGAAGAGATGTGTGGCTGATTCAGAGCACAGACGGGTTCATTCGGATTAAGGTAATATGAGGAAGGTTTCTGCCAGACAAATTCATCGGAATAGGAGAGCAGCTGCTAAAATGCCATCACAAAGCAGCAGACAGGTATTTGAAGCCGCTGGTGCCTCTGGAGTCCCGCGAACCTCAAGGTGTAGGATCCAGAAGTTTGCAGTTGTGCATAAACCTATTATTCGGCCACCCCTAAACAATGATCACAAGCTGAAACAGTTGCAGTGGGCTCAGGAATACATGAAGACTCATATTCAAACAGTCTTGTTTACTGATGTGTGCCGTGCAACCCTGGATGGTCCAGATGGATGGAGTAGTGGATGGTTGGTGAATGGCCACAAGGCTGCGACAGCAGACAGGAGGTGGCGGAGTCATGTTTTGGGCCGGAATCATGGGGAGAGAGCTGGTAGGCACCTTCAGGGTCCCTGACGGTGTGAAAATGACCTCTGCAAAGTATGTAGAGTTTCTGACTCACCACTTTCTTCCGTGGTACAAAAAGAAGGACAGTGCCTTCCGTAGTAAAATCATCTTCATGCATGACAATGCACCATCTCATGCTGCAAAGAATACCTCTGTGTCATTGGCTGCTATGGGCATAAAAGGAGAGAAACTCGTGGTGTGGCCCCCATCTTCCCCTGACCTCAACCCTATTGAGAACATTTGTAGCATCCTCAGGCAAAACATCTATGAGGTTGGGAGGCAATTCACATCAAAACAGCAGCTATGGGAGGCTAGTCTGGCATCCTGCAAAGATATTCAAGCAGAAACTCTCAAAGAACTCACAAGTTCAATGGATGCAAGAATTGTGAAGGTGATATCAAAGAAGGGGTCCTATGTTAACATGTAACTTGGCCTGTTAAGATGTTTTTGATTGAAATAGCTTTTGATTTCACTAAATATGACCTCCTAATGCTGCAAATTCAACAAATTATAATTTTTAGTTGTTTACAGCCTATACAATGTTTTGAAACTCTGTTGTGCATAATGATTTGGAACAGTGCATTTGGAGTTTTTTTTGTTGTTGAAAAAAATACTTTTATTATTGGGAGGTTTGTTCAATGAAATTCAAAATATACTCTAACGGTTGATGACTTGAAAATGATACTGACTGTGATTTGCATCGACTATTTAGGAAAATTTGGGAAAATCTAATTTGCCTTATAATTTGGAATGCAGTGTATGCAATAGTACTCCATAACACTTTTAAACTACCTATGATGATGACTTACGTAAAATAAGTAAAAGTGACTTATTCAATTGTAAAGGACTCTGTGTATGCCATGTCATTCCTATAGTAAAGCATTATGAGCTGCATTTCTCATATGAAAGATGCTGTACAAATAAAGCGTATTAAAGTGCTGGCCCACTGTGAGCCATAGTTGGACTGTCAGTAAGGATACGTTCTATCTTCTTGTTGTTGAAGACGGGGCTCTCCTGAGCCTCCATCACGTCCAGCGTGTAGAGCTTGTGATGTCGACAGTAGGACAGCGCCAGAGAGCACCAGGCCGCCAGCTGCTTCTGTCTGGTGTCAACATTGGGCTGTAGCCTGGTCACACAGAGAGGCACAAACATAAGGGGAAAAATGATTGTAAAAGTGTAAAAATTAAAATATACCAAATAAAATTGAAGTCCCAAAATTATTTTGCAAGTCATTTTACTTATTCAGGCTCAAAATGAATGATATGGTGATATGTGAATGTGATCAATAACAGCGTGGATGAATCATGAGCAATTTTTATAAAAGCCCAACTTCATAATCCCAAAAAATATTGAGACCTCACCTGTTAAAATATGACTTATTTTTACATTTCAGGGCCTAAAATTCAGATAATTGGACACATCAAAATACTTTTTAATAACCCTGGTAAACTGTGTCAAATAATAAATGGAGCTACGACAGATCAATACAGTTAACATTGTGAGTTCTGATTAGATATGTGTTAAGTTGTAAGTTTTGTTTTGGTGTTTTGGAGACGACAGCTGTAGTTGAGGGAGTGTTTTTCTATCAAACAGCTAAACTGTAACACACAAGCATACATTAACCAACTGTTGATATTTATTGATATTCTCACGTCCTCGAGCCTTAACGATTATTTGAGTAAAAACATTTGAAGCTGTCAAATGAACTTAAATAATCCAAAAGCTTTAGTTGTGTGAATTCACTTCCCTAGCAAACTGTACAGTTTAGCCCGTTAGCCGGTTAGCATGAAGCTAGCTCCCGCAAATCAACACTTTTCACATCAATAACGAGATTCACGGAGGCCAATAAGCAATAGTTAAGTCATTATTTATAACCGTGGTCTAAATATGGAGCAGAAAGAGCTGACTCACGTGAAAAACGGAGGAAAATTGTACTGCCAGGGCCACTCAAAACTCATTGCAGCTGATGCGGTGTTCACAGCTGACAGCTTCCGGAAGGGAGTACACCCTCAAATGGGTCCGACGATAACAACACTGATTTACCAAAACTTCACTAAATAAAATCTTAATTATGAAATAAATATATACAAACGCATAATAATAATAATAATAATAATAATAATAATAATAATAATAATAATAATAATAATAATAATAATAATAATAATAATAATAATAATAAATAGATCAATTAGATAAAATAGCTAAGTAGATATTTTTATATTTGAAAAATAAACTATATAAATATATACAAAATACACAAATGTTAAAATAATTTAAATTATATTATATTTAAATATAAAATAATCATCATTTGTGTATGAAAACAAAAACATATAGTTTAAAACATGTGTGTGTGTGTTATATACAACAGCTTTTTATTTGTATAAAATATGTATTTATATGTACTATTTATAAACATATTAAACCATAAGTAACACAAATTTTAAAATAAAAACAATCACAATTATGAAACTTAATAAAGTGAATTAAAGTAGTTCATATGAATTATTGAATATTTTGTTTGTATTGTTGTTTTGAATTTGTTTTGACTCGACGTCATTGAAAATGAGGGTCACCCCTCAATTGGTCTCTCGAGGATAAATAAAAGTTAAATGAAAATGAAAATTTGAATTACCATTGGTAGAAGGTAATGAGGTTGGAAGTTTCCATTAACTTTTCTGACAGGAATAAATAAACAGATGTACATTTTTTTTTTACAAAGTTATTTTTATTATGGTATAACTTGTGCATTCTCAACAACTTTCAGCATAAATATGCCATCTATCTCTATTTACAGGTCATATATCTCTTCTAGGATCCACTTTTTGGATTCATGGTGCGACTTATTTCCACAGCCAACAGTCAAAAAAGGTCAGAATAGTTTATATTTCTATGTTATTATACAGTTTCAAAGTACAGCACGACTGAACAATGGCATTTCACAATTCAGAAAGGAAATAAGCTAAAAGTATTCTATGCCACCATCAACTGTACCTCACAGCGAGGTGTTTGTATTAATATTTATACATTTCTATATTACAATAAGATTCATGAGTAGAACTGAAACTGTAAAACCAAAGACACAACGTTAAAATACAATCTCAGTTATTGCCATATGCGATTTTACTGCAATTTCAAATTCATACCAATATTTAAACGTCATAAAACTTTCTAAAAATAAAGATGGGAGCCAACGTTGATCATTTATAAAAGAAGACATTAATGCATGTACGCCATGGTTTGAATTGGGTTCTATTTTCAATGTGATTAAGACAAATCAAAAAGAAACAAAACATTAACAAATTAAAAGTGACTTGTGAGATTAAGACAGTTGGAGCCTTAGGGAGCAGTTTCCCATCTAAAAATACTGCCAAATACAGTTGTAACAGTTTCAGCCTCCTATGGAGTCAATCTGGGACAGAACAGTGGTTAAGAAATGCTTCAAACATTCTCAGAAAAGACCATTTGAAGATCCCTGTATCTAGGTTTTTCAGGTGGTTAAACCATAAATAATTCTCAGCAAAGAAAACTTGAAGAGCCCTTTAACTTATTTTACAAGAGAGGATTCATTTTGTGATGTTTTGCACTTGAAGGTGGAGTCAGCCATTCCGGAGAATATTTTTTGTCAACATTTTTGTTGTCAAAATCTGAGAATTACTCCTAACAATCCGCTACCTGTCCGTACTGTGTGTGCACTTAAAAAATGTCCAGCGTTAATACACAGCCTAGGTTTTGTAAACTGGTATGTAAACAAGGGGTTTGCAAACAAATGGGGCCCACAGTACGGACTTGAGGATATATTCACTGATTATGACTTAAAGGGATTTTGACAACAAGCGTTCTCCAGAATCCCTGACCCCACCTTTAAGCTGTTTACGTGCATGCGAATAAAGGGTAAAAATCTAGCACTTCAAATAACTTGAGCACATTTAGACGTTATTGTCCTCTAGGCTTGTGACTGTCTTTAGCTGGAGAGGAAGAGGTGCTCATATTCATTTAGAACAAACTCCACTATCTGGTTCTGAAAGATCATGTGCATTGCAATGTTGTTCGACTCCATCTCCGGCCGAAGCAAAGTCGGGCCGAACACAATGGCCACATTCTGCACCGTCATGCGATTGTCCTCCCCGAACTGAATGAGCCTGTTGGATAAAGGAATGGGACACGGTGAGGTCACTTCAACCTAATTAGATTAAGTTCTTACATCATCTTTTGTCCGTCACTTAAGCGCTCAAACAGTTTGACAGAAACAGGCAGACATAGAAATGAAAAATGATTCAAACTAAAATAAGCTTACCTGCGTAAATGTCCAAAAAGTAGTTTCATGGTGTCGTGATTTGAAGGAGGAAGTGTCCTGACTAGTTCTTCCATGTGAGACAATTTTGTGTGGTAATCAGAAATTCCTAAAAAAATAAAATAATAATAATAATAATAATAATCAGTTTTAAATTGAATGAACATTCATTTATACATTCGCTAGACTTAGACCAAATGTACAAAGGTGAGTGCTAAGTACAGGTGATATAAATTAAATTCCTGGATTCGAAAATCAACTTACTGATGGCCGCGATGAACTTATGAAAGTGGCTGAAGGGGAAAAGCGGCTCGGGAAGTTCTCTGAAAAACAACTTGAGCGCTCCGGTGAGGACGTGAGCGTCTTCCCACTGGCCGTCCTCGAAGTCCAGCTCCTCTGTAAAAAACAACAGATTCAAGACTTACAGTTTCATTTCAAATATACAAGTATAAGACTGCAAAAAGCATTGGTTTATTTTTTGCCTGAAGTAAAAATACAAAATTATTGCAGCCTTCTGGTCCAGTCCAATGCACATTATATAAATGCACAGCAGGGGGCGCTGTTGTCCACAGTAAATCTATGCAGTGAATCGACCACTTTCTCAATACTCTGACTGAATTATGAAGTTCAATACACTTCTGGTGAGCTTTCTAGTTTACCATGATCGGCCTTGAAGCGTAGTCTCTGAATGGTGGCGAGGTTCCCGCTCACTCTGTAGAGTCCGTCGATGTCCAAACCTGAACATCAACACACATCAGGAAGTCAGTTTCCTTATTGCAAACAGCAAGAAAATACTTCAATATGATTCAAACACGATGGATTACCTCTCTTTTCCAATGCTATGATACATTTCTCCACAAAACTAGGAATCGTTGTCCTCTCTTGTGCACACAGTGTGGCCAGATGGCAGCCAAACACATTGTCTACAGGGAGTAAGAAAATTATCATCACCCCATTAGAGATAAATAATGTTGGAGATAGACATTTTATAAAGAAGAAAAAGACAAATTGAATAATTACGTGCTGGTCAAAATATAACGCAGAAGAAAATATAGACAGAAATGCAGAAGTACACAGAAGTATTGTGAAAATACAGACAAGAAGTAGTTCAAGTTATTAACTGCAATGAAAAGTAATACAATATATTAAATTTGTGCAAAATAAATGAATATGTTCCAATTTGTATATGCAATAGACAGAATAACAGTAAAATGTGCATCATATTATGAAAAAATATTCATCTTTATGCCGCCTTTCTGCAATAGGTTTAAAATATAATAAATAATGATCTGGGCCCAAATGAGCAATGGAAAGCAGAAAACAACTTGTGTTTGAATATGTGTACAACGACAAACATGAGTATTCAAACCGTGGTAGAGTCTATGCTGATTTTTTACAAGCTTCTATTCAAATCAGTGTCTATTTCATGGCTGTTTTGTATTGACCTCGGATGTAGCCTTTCTCCTTGACAGCCTGCAGCGTGGGCCGCTTCATGAGGAACTTCATCAGTTTGGTTCTAACCCTCTTCTGGTCATTTTCTCCTGCGTTACTGGACGAGGGTGTGACAGTCGGCTTGGTGGAGGCTGTTAAAAGCAAAACGGAAAGTTTACATAAAAGGGACATTAAATAAGGTTGTAATTGTAGCTAGAAATATCTAAACCAGGTCAAAATGACTACAACATGCCACAGGGAAAATGTGAAGAATTAACTTACGTCTTTTCTTGTCAATACTAACGACCCTCTCTGGCTCTGTGATGGCAATCTTGTCATACAAGTCGTTGTCTTCCTCCTCTGAATGATGGTCCTGGTATTCCTGATGGACAGGCACAACATGAGTAAATCAAAGAGCACACTATGGACTGCACAGTGATTGCAATTAAGATAGAAAATATAGAGGATTTTAGAAGCATAATTTGTCAAAAACAAAGAGAGCCATATAGAAACACAAGCTAAAATAATTTGTATTTCTGTTAGTCCATCCTTATTGCTTAAGGTGACATTTTTCCTAAATGAATGCCATTGTGCAACGTAAATCAACATATTTAAAAAGGTATTCCTAAAGTAAACTTGCATTATTTTTTATTAAAAAGCATAAATCTGCTACATTCTCTTGTTTTTATTAACAGACATTATGATTTCTCCTCCACTGTCTCTAAACCTAAACTGTTTCCAAACATATCAAACTATTACAGAATTAAATGATTTGAAAAGCTGGAGATTTTTTGGACGTTCACCGATTAGTTATGGCCGACGAATGGACTTACCAGTTGTCGTATGGTGTCCACTAAAACCTTGTGCCAGTCGTTGATGATGCTTTCTGTGTCGTACTGGACCAGAAACTCCACACCGTTCTTCCCTTTTAACTGAAGGAGACATAATGAGATGTTAAAGACTTACATTCATAATGACAAGACACAATCACATTTATATCATTAACAACAATCATCTTAATAATGGATGAGATCATGTTTTAGCTGAGAGGCAATAATACACAGCACCAGTAACACACTGATACAAAGGGAACTGAATGAGCTAAAAATAAAAATGCACGCGTGGCGTTTGCTTAAGATAACAACACAGCGAACGACGCACATCGCATTTAATGACATGTCAACAAACCAAAACACGCACACACACACACACACACACACACACACACACACACACACACACACACACACACACACACACACACACACACACACACACACACACACACACACACACACACACACACACACACACACACACACACACACACACACACACACACACACACACACACACACACACACACACACACACACACACACACACACACACACCTCTAATACATTCTTTTTGCTGGATTTGTCCTTAGAGGCCCTGCCAATCGTAGCTCCCCGTAGGTCCACCGTGATCTCAGGGACAATTTGATTGGTCTTGTTCTGCGTGGAGAAGAAAGAATATATAGATACAGCTGTTAACCAAACTGACTGCACCACATTCCAAGCTTGCGTTAACACAAAAGCTGTGGCTGTCCCCGTAGGGCTCGTCTGTGCTTTTTAAAAAAGGTGACACACAACAACAACAGCCCGCATGGCAACAAAGATTTGTGTTACTATGCTCTTTCATAAGGGACGTAACGTGATACATAAGTGGAGAGTTTATGAAAAAAATGTCTGCAATGTATAGATTTTATTTTTTTTAAGAAGTTGACTGTCACTTCTCACCCAGTAGCAAGCCTCTCAGAAATGTACAGAATGCAAACGTGAGCTTGAATGCAGCATTCGGGTGTCAGGGCTTCTCTTTAAGGTTGAATTTATGTGTTGTGACTGATTGGATTTGAATTTATTTGAAGTTAGAGGTGTTGTTCATAATGCAATTTTGAGTTAGTTATTTGAAGGTTAGTTCTTTATAATGTGCGATGAGCCCTAACATTCAAATACAATTTAGTTCAATTTTAGAATAGATTTAAAAGGTTTGGACTGCCACGCCCCTACATACACTTCCTATGTACTGTCCTGTATTTACACCAACTAGATAATTAAGATCTGCAGATGGAGTTTTTTCTGGTAGAATGATTGGGCATTTCCTGTACATTTCCTGTAACATTTTGGAACTCCCTGACAAGTCCACTTCTTTTAAACCACTTCTTCAAATGGTTTTATTTGTGAAAGTGTTGAGAAATGTTTAACTTTTGGGTTCATTTATTTATATTTATCTTTTTATCCCAATGTATTGTTGTTTTATTCCTCTAAGCCTAGGCAATTTGTCTGATGGATTATCACATTTTAATCTGCTTTTTCTGTTTCTATTTTTTCTTTGATACCACTTTGTAACAGTGTTGAGAAAAGTGCCTCACAAAAATATAAATAAATGTGCTTTATCATGCGAGTTATTCTGTTTTGTAGATCGTACCGAGGCCCCTGTTGCAGCAGACTTGGGGTCTTTGTGGAATGTCAGCACTCCTCCCAGGAGAACCGTCCATGTCTGGCTCCAGTTTTTCCTGAAACGGTAAAATACCACATCACACAAGCGCAGAACAAAGCAAATGACAGATGACAGATGACAAAATGACAGGCTTTAGGGGGAACAGACACTGACAAAATGACTCCAAAACATACTCAAGGAAAAATGAAACATGTCATACAACAATGTCAATGTCATACCTACATTTTTTTTTTAACTAACCTCACTTTCTTGCCATTCTCACACACTTTCGTTTTGTTGAGAATTCCGGCTTTCTCCAAGTTCTGCACCTGAAAATGTAAAAAAGATTTTGTTAAACTACTTGTCATTGTAACGCTTATCTTATGTGTGAAGTGATGAGACCATATGAGGGACACACAATACTGCTCACCAAGTTCGAAACACGGGCTTCATCAATGCACCGAAGCCATGCATGCAGCACTCACATGCAAACTTTTCTATTACAATTTGTGCAAAATTAGTTTTAGTCATATCCTAAAAAAGTCACATATTTCATACTCCATCCATGTTTTGGAGTCACAGTTGGGGCAGGGAAGTTAAAGATTTTGATTCTCTATCTGGATTAAATGCTGAATTGTGACCAATGTAGTTAATTGCAGCCATACTTTAAAATCATTATATAGAATAAACCCTTCATGATAAGGTTGATGGGGCTCTATATTTTTAACAAGTTCACCACAAGACCAAAACCAACGATGGAGAAGTCTGTTTCATAATACTTTCTGACTGAAGCTCATTCATGCCTAGCAATAAAGGTACATTCTGAAACTAGATCGCGAATACCAATTTTACCAGTACATTTGATTAAACGGGTTTGGTAATCTTCTGACAGAGCTTCTCACACACTCGATAAGTTGATTTTTAGCTGAAGATTTGGTGCACTATAGTATTTTCAGCAGCAGGATGGTGTATGAGGAAGTGACTCAATATAAACCACAGACTGTGTGTGTGTGTGTGTGTGTGTGTGTGTGTGTGTGTGTGTGTGTGTGTGTGTGTGTGTGTGTGTGTGTGTGTGTGTGTGTGTGTGTGTTCGTGGGAAGAGTGTGACTCACTGATGTGTTTTTATAGTTTTTAGACAACAATGGAGTTCTGCTGTACAGAAGAATAAGGTTTCAGATTATCAAGCTTTGGCTACAGAGGCAACGCATGGTAGAAAGATCAGTCGATTGTTGCTTTTGGTGTTTTTCATTTATTTAGTTATCTGTTATAACAGACATGTGGAATATGACTAGACTAATCAATTGGTGTACAGTTGTGTTTTATACATATGTCATGTCACTGACACTTTGAGGGAGAACAAATTTGAACAATTGACATTTGAGTTTTGCCCATTAAAGCTGTAAATATGTCCCTTCTTTAAACTGATGTCAGATTAACCCCTATCTGTCAGTCTGCTGATGTATTAAGAACCACCCAGAGCTCTCAGGTTGTCTGGGACAGGTCTACTTTCAGTCCCCAGAGTCCAGACTCAACATGGAGAAGCAGCTTTCAGTATTTTATACTCCACACATTGGGAACAAACTACTAGAACATTTGAGTTCTGCAGCAAATTTCCGCTCTTTTAAATCTAATCTGAAGACTTTTCTGTTTGCCTTTTTACCTGTAACTTTTTTTTATTTTCCTTTGATTTTAGTATCTCTTAAATTAAATGAAATTTTTATTTAATGTATTGTTTTACCCCTGTAAAGCACCTTGAATTGCCTTGTGTCTGAATTGTGCCGAATAAATAAACTTGCCTTGCCTAATCCATCTCAATACGGATATGACCTCAATTCCCTATAGGATATACACATCACTTGGAATAAATACAGAAGGTAAATCAGGAAAGGTAGTTTGGTTATAACATGCATTCAAGCAATGGAGATCTATCACTTAAAGGCCTACTTCACCGGTTTTAATATGAAGGTGTATTGAATTCTGAGATCCTATGTAGTATAAATGTGCAAAAAAAATTAAAATCGGTTCATCCTAGCCTGAGAAAAGGCAGAAAGAGTGTTTTTTAACCCTATATTTCTCTTTCTCGTGACATCACAGAAAGAGAAATATAGGGTTAAAAAAAACTTACTTTGTAAATATTACTGTGATGTCACAGTAAAAGACATCACAGTAATATTTACAAAGTAAGTTTTTTTTTAACCCTATATTTCTCTTTCTGTGATGTCACGAGAAAGAGAAATATAGGGTTAAAAAAAACACTCTTTCTGCCTTTTCTCATGCTAGGATGAACCGATTTCAATTTTTTTCACACATTTATACTACATAGGATCTCAGAATTCAATACACCTTCATATTCAAACCGGTGAAGTAGGCCTTTAATGAGAGACACAAGGGGTATGGGAGTGAAACACTCAAATGTTCCTTATGAGCTAGCGTCACACTTTAGCCCGTCATAGATAGAAGCTGCTATCTATGCACCGAGCTCAGGTGAACGCTCACACTAACAACCCACATTATAGCGCAGCCACCTGGAGGTCAGATAATAAGGGTTCCTCCAGGGTCTAAACCCAAAGGCCTTTAAGAGAGAGAGACACAGAGAACTATTCAGATGTAGATGAAGATCACAGCACTTCATTGTTCACTAGCTGTCCACTTTATTCTGGAGTAACAAGGTTAAAAGGTGGAGTTACGATTCTGGAGAACGTTTGTAGGCAAAAATTACTTTGTCATAATCAGTGAATACCTCCTCAAGATCTGCTACCTGTCCGTACTGTGTGTGTGCTGAAAAAAAAATCCATTGTTAATACACAGCCTAGACTCTGTAAACTTGTATATAAACAAAGGGGACAACCATTAGCTAGCAACATGACTGTTTACAGAGGTTAGGCTGTGTATTATTCACACCAGATTTTTTTCAGTCCACAGACAGTACAGACAGGTAGGGGAATCGTGAGAAGATAGTCACTGATTTTTACCATAAGCGTTCTCCAGAATCACTATCTCCACCTTTAATTAGCTTCAGCCGGTATTCTGTAGTAACATGAGACTCACGTTGTGCTGCGTCTCAGGAGAGTTCCCGGTGCTGGAGCTGTCGCTGCTGTAGTCTGATGTTTTCCGTCTGTGTGTCGGGTAGAACCTCTGGAAAGGGACAAGAAAAGGGTGATGATAGGGACATTTATTTACAGCAACCACTAATTTTACAAATAACACCCCCCCCCCCCCCCCATGTCCGATGTCGGGGATCGAACCAGCGACCTCATGGTTACTGGTTGGCTCCTCTTTCCTCCTAGGCCATTCTATCACTTAATATGTATGTTGGGTGGTAGTATGTGCCAAATCACACCACAGATAGGGACAAAAAGATTAAATACACATCTACAACCATTATTAAGCTCTCTGCCTTTGAATTAAAAAAGCTCTTGTTTTTGTTATTGTCCGATTCTAGCTTGTATTTGTTATTGTGGGATTGTAGCCCTCTTTCTGCTGCTCTGACCTCCAGTTCATTACTGTAAATAGGAGCTCGCCACGGCTGCTTTGCCTTGCTAAATAAGGGTTACAAAAACCTGGGAGTGCCACTTGTCAAACCAGGACTCACACTCACTACTTGTGCCTGACTGAAGCCTTCTGTTTATCCCAGCTGATGACATGCATGCAGGGGCGTAGCACAAGGTAGGGTAACTTTATTTACAGTATACCCGAGGGTAGATTCAGAGCACAACACTCTGGGCCTGTATATAAGCAGTCTCCATGGGGCCCATTTCTCCATTGATCCATAGTAAAACACTTTCACATGCATCTGTAGTGTTTATTAGGCTAGTCACTAAGAACTGTGCATACCAAGTTAAAAGGTTATAATATTCTGTTATATGGACTTACATTTGCACAGTTTGAAATTGAAATCCTATCCTATACTTTGTTATTTATCTTGTTTATTTCGTCTCTCTTTTAAATGTCTTATGTAAAGCACTTTGAATCGCCTCTTTGTATGAATACATTTGCCTTGTCTCGCCTTGGCTGGACTAAACCATTTTGGGCATTTTGGAAGGAGTGCGCACAGACAGACTTCATGTTTTAAAAAAATTACAAATAAAAAAATAGTCTGAGTGAGTGAGTGAGTGAGTGAGTGAGTGAGTGAGTGAGTGAGTGAGTGAGTGAGTGAGTGAGTGAGTGAGTGAGTGAGTGAGTGAGTGAGTGAGTGAGTGAGTGAGTGAGTGAGTGAGTGAGTGAGTGAGTGAGTGAGTGAGTGAGTCCGTACCCCGTCATCCTGGGCTGAGGCGAGCTGTCCCGGTCCAATCGAGTGTCTCCAGTTTTTGATGATCGACACGTTCTCTGCATCGATACCATTTTCCAACCTGGACATGCCATGAGCTACAGGAGCCTAGAGGGGCCAAAACATACTTTAGTTTAAATTCAAATATTTGAAATCTTGAGGGATGACACAACCAGACAAGTGTAAATTTGGATTAATTTCCTGATTAATGTACTGTACATATTTTAATAGCTTTCATGAACAAAGTGTAAACCGTTTTTTCATGGCGGATCTTTACCTCGGGCAGGTTCCACTGAGATCTGGAGCCGTCTCTCAGATAGTAGTAGGTCTGCCCTCGTTCATCCACTGACTTGACCCACTGTTACACAACAAACAATACCTAATTAAAATGTGATGAAACCTCACTTTGGTTTCACTCAAGAAGTTGAAGTAGAAGTATTTTCCCTGAGCATGTTGACTGATTTCAAAGAAAGAATAGACTAATCTACTGCGCTGATAACTCTGTACAATACAATAATATTGTGTACATATGATAAGAGAATAACAAGAGTGTCAGGTGAAGGTGACATAAATGCTGTTTATTATGGTTTAAAGAGGATATAAAAAAACTACTGTTGGAGAAACTGGTAAGTTTTTTGTTCCCTATGTGGTCTAAATTGTAAGGGCAAAAGCATACTTCAGTGTGTGTGTGTGTGTGTGTGTGTGTGTGTGTGTGTGTGTGTGTGTGTGTGTGTGTGTGTGTGTGTGTGTGTGTGTGTGTGTGTGTGTGTGTGTGTGTGTGTGTGTGTGTGTGTGTGATGGCTGAACAGCTCCTGAAACCCCCCTCTAACCACATCTTTCCAATGCCCCAAATTTAGAGTGTCGGCAGCTGGATTTGACGTTTTCGGAAACTTTCCAAAACCGATAATTCCACAATCACGACCACTTCCCTCAGTGACTGGCGAGGTGTTTGTGGAGGTGAGAAAATGAGCAGGAATCTGAACTTTTCTGTCTAGCTCCGTTTTGAGTCACAAAAGCAGAATTACAGCTGCATGGAGGTTTTAGACTTGATTCCTTTTTTCCACAGAAATATTTCAAATATGTCACTTTTCATGTGCAACCTCCAAGTACAAAGCCATGGGTGCCTCCGAGGAGAAACGCCCCTCTATTAGAAACAGCTTTTTGACCCCGCTTTGAGCATGGGAGTTTAGAAAGGACAAAAATATATTAAAAAATATATATATTTTAAGCAAAGACTTCAAATGAGGAGGGAGAGGGGGAAGAAATGCAGTCAACAGCCAGAGTCAAACCCAAGTCCGCTGCGACAAGGAATTTTGCCTTTCAATGGTACACGCCAGCGTCGCGCCCCCAAACAAATGCTATCTTAACTGTATTCAGGATCTTTGTGGACTTAAATCCCAGTTGCGATCATTCAGGTGGAGCTACCTGCTCTGTGGAGTGTTCCCTGGTGAACACCCATGTCCCGCTGGGCTCCACGTTGAGGTTCCAGCCTGACGGGGTGCTGCGGTCCAGGTTGGCTCTGGGGATGATGGTGCGGCCCACATGGCTGAGGGTGAACTCTTTAGGCAGGGTGGGAGGAGGGCTCGTGGCATGGGGGAGCTCCTCATAGGCCTCGGGAAGGTCCACAGTGGGGTAGTCCTCTGAAGGGTAGTCCTCCGCTGGGTAATCCTCCTCAGGCAAAGGGGGCTGTGGATGGAAGGATGGGGACATAGCATGCATTAAGACACATATATTAACTTTAAAAAAGGTACACTGTGCGCTTATCTGGAGGATGTAGAGGCATATAATGGTGAGATTCTAGATGTCAAACGCTCCTTTGGTAACCCCTCTCCGTTGGAGAAGAAAGAAAAAATAGCAATTTGTGTTTTTTGTGACCTTTACACAGCTATAGGCAAGTCCCTTTCACAGACGTTATGCTAAGCTAAGCTAGTTGGACGCTGGCAGTAGCTTCATATTCAAGACATGAGATTGGGGTCTGCTCTTTAATCTTAGTATTTGCAAGAGACTACTGCTTTAATCATCTCTTGGGGAGTCCCTGCCTCCTGGTTGGAAACTAATTGCAGTAATCAATAGCTCTGACACTGACCGCTGTCTTTGCCTCAATTCAGTTTTTGTGTGGAAATGTTGCCCCATCCAACTGACTAATGTTGAATCATTCCCCACTGTGACCTCGATACAGCGCTCAATGACTTTCCCGTTGACTTTGACAAATAAGCCACAGCGTTTTTCATGGCCTCAAAGAATGAGTCTTACTTGGCCCACTAATAGGCCTTTCACACCGCCGCAAAATCGGAGCTAGTTCTGGGCTTGTTCGGAGTTAGAGCCAGTGTTTTGGTTTCACACCGCCAGAGAGCCTGCTCCGGGCCGTAAAAACCGGGGGAAATCATACCCCAGGATTGAGCAGGGTTTGATAAGAACTGCTTGCGCGAACGGTTGGGGGAGGGATTATCCTGACCAACCAGAGCAACTCAAACCTCATGCCCGCCATATTTAAAAACACCGCTACTACGAGACGTAAACATAACATAATTACCGAACGTAGCGATCAAATTGACCGGCGAGAATACGCTGTATGGGTCCTGTTTGCTTATGAAAGCAAAGCGAGAGCCAACAAGTGTAAAAATAAGACGTATTCGCCGCTGTTGTTGTGCTTAAAGCTAGCGGTAGCTTTAGCGTTAGCCACAAGAGCAGCGGCGTCGGGTGACGTACACACACGTTTACAGTGACGTCATGACGTTGCTCTCTTGCCGGCTCCATGGCTGTCTCCGGTCGATGTGAAACCAACCGGTTCATAACTGGGATAAGGCTGTAACCAGTTTTGAACTGACCCCAACACCAGCCTGGAACTGACTCTTGGTTCATTTTGGTGTGAAAGGCCTATAAAAGCTTTTCTCCAGCTCCACAAATAAAACCCCATCATAGGGGCAGAAAGTAGGTCACTTGTTGCTTGAGTTGTGAAGAAAAGCAGCTGGAAATCATCTAATATGGGGAATCATTTGTCTCGAGATATTCTAATGAACTTTTCCCGATAATCTGTTTATTGGTATAGAATACAATTAATTCAAAATTAGTACAAATGCATTTGATATAATTGAATGTAACAGTTCGCTGAAGACGCTGAAATCTGCGGTCGGCTATGCATGTGCTACATCATGCAATTTTTCAGTGTTTTAAACCATATTTTATTGTTTTTAAGGTACTTACATAAACCATATGTATTGTTTAAGTGAATGGCTGATGTGAAATGAGTATGTAAGTATAAATGTATAGGTGCATAATATGTATAATTGATGTGTATATTTTTAATTTATTTTTCTAGGGCTAGACATTCCATTTTCTTTTCTAAATTTGTCTTTTTGTTCAGTTGTTTAACTTTGACCATGAATTCAAAAAACTCAAACTTTTTATTTTGAAGTTAGGGACAATACTGTTGGGTGTCTGTGAGCTTTTCCTAATGAAATGACTGGAACAATTTGCTTCTAAATAATCCAATTAACTGAAGCATTTTGAACATTTCCAGATAATTTTCTCCATTATCTCAAATTCAAAATGAGGACAAATGTATAAGTTCTTTTGACATCAGGGACACCACTGTTGGGTGCCGCTGTGAGCTCCTCCTAATGAAATGAGTTCCGGCGTCTGCTATGTAGGTGGTGGTGGTGTGGGGAGATTTAATTCCATTAAAAGCAGACTGTATTTACAGCTTTCCCCTGGGTGAAGCTAAAACAGGAGACAGTAGAGAGATAGAGAGGGAGAGGGGGCTAAGTAGAGCAGCCAGCCAGAACAGCAGGCCTGTCCTTACCGGCCCGTCCTCATGAAACCGGTGCACGCTCATGGGCTCCGTCATCAGAGGGGGGTAAGGGCTGAGCGGCTCGGGGTGCTCCCAAGACGTCTCTCCGGACATGGCGTTGTAGAAGTAAAGCCGGCCGCTCGGTTCATCCACTAACTGCTCCCAGTCCGAGGTCCAGGCCGTGGGGGAGGCGGTGGACGGAGAGAGGGCCGGAGACTGAGCGGGAGAGGGGGTACGATGGTCCTCAACAGGGAACGGGTCAGGGTCTGAAAAAAGGAAAATTTGCGCGGGCTAGGGTCAAAATGCCCTATGAAAAACATAAAGTTGCACCTGAAATTTGACGGGGGCTCTAGTGCCCCCCTAAAATAAAGAATTCATTTTGAAGTTGAAAATGGACATGGTCGTCCGTAGTTTAATATGTACTATAGTACTGTACTTTACTAGTCTAGTAGGCTACTAATACAATTTTTGTCATTTGAATGTGTGGTCTTTCATGTAACAAAACTTGATCAATCAATGTCAAGGGGCATGGAATAAATACTGATCCTCCATTATATCCTTTAAACTTGTAAGGTAATGCAGTTAGGATTACATTAAATTAAACATGTGGTATTAAAAGGCTCTTTAAAATGTCTTATATTTTGATCCAAAATTACCCCAAAAAATATTTCACAAGGGCAAAAAACAGACCTTGGTTGGGAAAGAAAATAGCCTATTATCCTACCCTGGTCTGTGGGGGAGTATAGATAAGGGTTGTCCCAGGTGGTCTGGCCCGTGACTGGGTGGTAGAAGTACTCCTGTCCACTGTCCTGGTCAAGGTGCACCTCCCATCCCTCTGGGTCGGGACAGGGGGGAGAGAAGGGCGAAGGGGCCGAGGGAGGGGCCGAGGGAGGAGACTCGCCGATGCTCTTGCGAAGTTGAGCTACATTGACGTAAACGGCCGACCGCAGATTTGGATCCTGGACCTGTGAAAAGGACAAAATCATTTAGACATAGAAAGTCAATGACAGGTTCCTCTTCAGAACAAGAACCAAAGTTAATGCTGGAACAATGTGCGTGGTTTTGTGTAAACAACTTTTTGGTGGTGAAAAATCTTGATGTCAACGAGACATGCTGAAATCTCACTTTGGGAGAACTTACAGAAGCTACGGTGGCCTTCAAGGACAAGAAGCTGGTTAATAAAGATGGCATCATCCACTACTGCCTCAAGTTTTTTCCACAATATCAAGTGATGAGGTGAAGAGGTGTTTAGTTATTTATTCTATAGCACTTCTTCTTCCAACAGGTGCATTTTCAGCAGACACCCACTATATATAAAAACGTGTAAGGTTTTTTCTGTTCTGTGCTACTGTGGAAACATGGTGGTGCAACATATATACCCCGCTTCTATGTAGATATAAAAAGGCTAATTCTAAGTTTTTTTTTTTTCAAGCAATTATACACTAATTAAAACATACTTATATATTCCATTTCTACCGAGTCTTTTCTAAAAAAAAACGCCAGTTCCCCTTTACCCACTGCACCTTTAATGGTATGATAAAAGTTTCGTCAGGCAGTAGTGTCAAGTGCCAGCCGCATTCGGCCCACTGTTCTCAGTATAGCTCTTAGTAAGTCAGCCTTCCGCATCTTACAGAGAACTAGAGCACACAGGAAGTAGCCTACAGCTGAAGAAAAAAAAAGAAAAACACCACACAAAGGTGTTCCACCCACAATAATGACTAATACCTAATTCTAGTCTCATTGTATTGTGTATAAAGACACCCACACTCAAAAGCCTGTTGCTCACAACATGTCAAAACAATGCCCAGAGGTCATGCCCTTATCCTAAGACTAAAAAGAGACAATTTGCCGCTAAGATAAACCTAATATTTAACAGAAAAAGATAAACAGCAACACCAATGATAGCATCTGACCACAGGCCATCTGCACATGACTAAAAAGTATAAACTTCACCACTATTATCAGGCATTATCCTGCCCAACAACAGAGCCCTATAACGAATAAAAACCCCTTTAGAACTTCTTATTGCTCCATATAAAAACACAATTTTAAGTTTCTATCATCTGTTTACAAGGGAGCTGTAGCATCCTCCATATTATATTACCTCCATGAGTAGAGCTACACATGATTCAACTGGCTGCCTGTATGTAATGGTACGGACATGCAAATGCAAAATAGCCTCGGTCGTCACAACTAATTTGCTTAAAGAACAAAAAATGTAGGAGTGAAACTGAGCTGTGAAGAAAGGCGGCCTCTGTCCTAACTCAGTGCTCTGAAACTGTGACGCCATTAAAAATCATCAGGTCACGTTCACACTTGAAATGACTCCTGGCAAAACAAAAACATTGTGATATTTCTTTAAAGGGATAGTTCAGTATTTTTGATGTGGAGTTGTATGGGGTTCTTAGGCATAGTAGGTCTGTTACCTTACGGAGATAGCGGTCAGTGCATTCACTTTAAGGAGATTAGTGTACAATTCAAGAGATATTTATGTTTTAGGTTAGCATTTATACAGTATATGTGGGGGAAAAAATGTGTTTCTTCTGGCCCTGTCTGCAACAGTACAAGGCTGACTTCTTCTACAGCAACATCTCCCCCTAACTCCTTATAGTGACTGCACTGACCGCCATCTCCATAAGATAACACACTAACTATGGATAAGTACCTCATACAACCCCACTTCAAAAATACTGGACTATCCCTTTAAGTTGTTCTCACCTGAGCTCCACTGTTATTGTTATTCCTCCTGATCGTGAGGCTCCTGGGATTCACATTAACCGCCCTGCACAGTCTTTTAAACACAGCCATGACAGCACATATTGAGAGACTGCGCTCTTAACTACACCTCTCTTGTGTGTTTCTTAGCTAGCCTCATGATCTATATTTACCAAGACCTGAGACCTGTGTGTGTCCGCAACTGTATCTGTTGTTTATCACTGTGCAGAAGAAGCATGGTAAGGAAATAAATAGGCAGCGGTGGACAGTAACTAAGTACATTACATTCATATTTAGAGGATTTATTTGAAATATTATTCAACTTTACATCTCTACTCCATTTGTCTTAAGAGGTATTATTGTATTTTAACTGTTCCTTTCTCACAAATAACATATGATACATATGAAAATATTAGGCATTGTTTAGTGCTCACCATTTTATTTTGGTCCATATATGAATCATTTCAGTCAAATTTTCTTTTAATACAGACTTTTTTATATACAGAAATGTGTGCATCCAACTGGGGTAGTATATAGAGGAGTTACAATTTGCTCCACCTCAAATGACCGAAACAGCTAAATGCTACTTTTACATGTAATGTAGTATTTTTACAATGGAGGATTGCTGCTTTTTTTTTTTTAGATTATTTTTTGGGCATTTTTGCTTTATTAGACAGATTGGGGAGACAGTGTTGAAATGGGGCAAAGAGGACAGGACATGCAGAGAACCGACCCGGGCAGGACTCGGACCCGGGTCCGCTGCGGGGCCTTGGCCCAGGGGGGGGGGGGGGGGGGACGCCCTATAAACTGAGCTATGGGCGCCCCCGAGGATTGCTGCTTTTATTTGAGTAAAGCATCTGAATACTTTGGCGGAGGAACTCAGGCGACAAAAAGTTGGATAATAATTGATGAATCCTGTACTGTATATCATATAATATGGGAAGGTGACGAGGGGATTTCCACATATTGATTTAATGATCAACTGCTGTTGTTGTATTTATTTATTTATTTGTCTATTCAATGTTATCACTTTGCTGACTCTGCTTCAGAATTGATCGCGTTAACACCAAGAGCAAATCAATGCGGGGAACCAGATAGTGACCCCGGCCCCCGAACACAGATTGATTCCAAACAGACAGACAGAGGCAGACAGAGGAAATGAAAGAGCTGCCTCATTGATCTCTGAAATAGCTCCACTGGAATGTCCCCATCCCACACACGCAATGAAAAGGAAACAAGTACTGGCAGATCAACAAACGCTATGATGCTCAAAGCTGGGATAGATTGATATAAAATACAATATATTGTCAAAGATGTAACCAGTTTTCAGCTGTTTTGGCTTGTGAGACCTGTAGGAAACTATATCAATGCGATTTTCCATCTAAACTCATCAGATTATTCCATTTCAATAATTATGAAACCTTTAATGTGGTAAAATAAATCATTATGTCACAAAAAAAAAGTGATTAGATAACACTACAAAAGCAGCATACTGCTATTTCCTATCTAATTGAGTAGCTGACGACCTTTCAGATATAACCATAGATAGTATAATACAGGATATAACGCGTGACTCTTAGAAGGGGCCTGACCATCTAACTTTATATAAAAGAAGTTAAAACTATAGTTCCACCTCAACCAGCAAAATGTTGATCACGTATTGATAACATGCATAATATTGCCATGCATAAATATATCACTGAAATTGGGCATGTTTCTGCAGGAGGAGTAATTTTACTTTCTATACTTCATTTTACAGAAAAAGCTTGCATGTTTTAACTTTGAATTCTGCAGTACTCTTGAAAGAAGTATTCCTAAATGAATGTTTTGCTGCCTCTACTTATGTGAAGGATCTGAATACTTTTTCTAACACTGGTTCTGTGCTCTAGTTTTGATATTTGCATTGTACGTATAACTGAACACTATCATCTTTCCTCCTAAATAAACTGTCCAAATGACAGAAAACATGTCTGTTTAACACCAACTTGATAAAAGGGGAACATTGTTTGGGTATTAAACAATCAGTCCCCCTTATATTTTGACGCAGCTGCATAGCCTATATCAGTCTGACATTACATATCATACTGTTCTGTTGTGAAATAAAGAGTTGCATGTGTGGTTACAAGGAACTGACTGCAATACACACTGACAGCAAATGAAAACAAACGAAACTATCAAGTTCGAACCAACACCTACAAATGCCGTTTTTATTGCTGCTGTTTTTTCGGATAAAAAATAAAAAATTTGAAATTTTTGAGTGCCATGCCAATTTAACAAGGGTTTTTCAACATCCAAACTCAAAATCTATTACATCAACAGCAACATTCAGCATACAGCACTCACTGCATACACTATTTAAGAAGAGAGGAGTAGAGGTAGAGTGTTTACGCAAAGCAGGAAACGAGACTGCTATCACAACATACAACACTATAAAGAGTATAGGCCTACGCTGACCACGGACACTGACCAAGCTTTTATGATTGTGGCATTAAAATACATGCTCAGGATCACCTACCTGAGGACCCACAGGCAGAGTCAAGCCCTGCTCTGCCTTATGACCAGACCAAACCCTGGAGTACATGTCCACCATGGCTGAGTCCTTGCTATTTCAGAGCAGTAGCCATATATCCAAATGGACAAATGGACCTAAAACAAAAGCTTTAAAACAAAGCTATTCGAGAGTGCTGAGTGCTTCAGTCAGCTTGTGATGGGAGAGCGGCGAAAGGCACATTCGTGAACACACCCTCGCGACACACACACATCCTCCGCTCGCACCAGCAGCAGCTGTGACAGTTGCAGCCCAGATAGAAAGGAGAACTGTGAGCTCTGTTACAATAGCAGCAGGAAGGGACTGTGTGTGTGTGTGTGTGTGTGTGTGTGTGTGTGTGTGTGTGTGTGTGTGTGTGTGTGTGTGTGTGTGTGTGTGGACTGGGTGAGATGTGTGTGTGTGGAGAGTGTGTGTGTGTGTGTGTGTGTGTGAGTGTGTGTGTGTGTGTGTGTGTCTGTCTGTATGCATGAATTCCTGTGCACAGGATAGGGGGGTAGAGGGTAACTGTCTGTGTGCGCTAAGAGCCAACAGCAAGAGAGACACAATGAAAACATGACAGAGAAAAGAGGGTCAGACACACACACACACACACACACACACACACACACACACACACACACACACACACACACACACACACACACACACACACACACACACACACACACACACACACACACACACACACACACACACACACACACACACACTTATAAAAGGGAGCAACATTAACCTACTTCCTGCCCATGTGCCCACCACTACGCGCCTTTTAAGTCTAGGGATACACTTAAAAAGACGTTAAAGAACTACAAATGGTACTAAAAAACTACAATATGTGCTCTTAAAATGCTTTGAAGTGTACTGTATATCTGACCTTTTAACATTGGGTCATGCACCCAATAATGGGGGTGAAAAAAAGAAGGAAGCAATAATGTCCCACAATAATAGGCTCTATAGTAGAGATGCCTTTGCGAGGTTCCTGCGATGAGACACTGTGTTGTTAAAAACCAGGGTGAAAGCTCGAAACGGGAAGTCTGTTTTTTTAAGAGGCAATTGTTCAATCTACACTTCCTTATGCGTGGGACTACATTAGCCAGTGTGCAGACAGCCGGCAGGGGCGTTTTTGTGGCAGTTTTCTGGGGCTTGGGTCAATCTCGAGTTTAGGTCTGTGGCTGCTAGTGGGTGCAGTGTGTCGATTTGCTTTCTAAGTGTGTCACTGCTGTGGTCAACCAGTGCTTCCTGGAACATTCTAAACAGTACACGTTTTAGTGCCTGGACAGAAGATAGTCTGATATTCAAATGTGCTCGGGAAACACATTGAAAACACCTGTTGTGTACGATTTTGGAGATATGATCTAGAGAGGTTATATTTCACATGACACAGATGTTTTGCCTGCTATGAAAAACTATTTGTATTTAGCTTGTTTTACATATGTTCTGCAAATTAAGACATTTTTAAAAAGGTATAGTGCGTAACTTCTGTCCCCCCCCCCCCCCCCCCACCCCTGAGGAATTCTAACACTGTCAGCTAATCTACATGAGGTAAGCCTTTGGTGATCGTGCATGGATTTTATACCTTCTGCTATATGTCCAGGTTTTTACTTAGCAGTAGAATCAACAACTGAAACATTTCTTGGGCGCTACTTGGGATTTTGATGAGCTCTTGCCACAGTGTCGGTGGCTGTAACCAGTTTGTAAACAAACATACTTAGCATTGTTTTCCAGCAGGATTTAGGGCAGGAAGAACCTTTTAGCACAGACAACTCTCTCTCTCTCTCTCTCTCTCTCTCCTCAGCAATGCATGAAGCAGCAATCTGCCCCATTACTTAACCACATTAGCACTCATCCAATCAGACAATGGAGAGCCAAATTGGGGCCCAAATCACGCCACAGAGCACACAGTCGGGCTATTCAATCAATTTGGCAGCACCTCCCCCCCCCCCTCTTACATCACACTCCCCCTGGCCCAGAATCCAGGATCAACTCCAGAAGATAGCCCAATGTGAAATCCATTTTGCTTATCGTGTTTTTAACTTTCTGCAGGTCTGCATGCCCACGTACAAAACTTGCTGATATAGCCCGTTCCTGACAGATTCCTCCCAAACATATTCTATAAGTCGAGTGTTTTCTGTGTAGGAGGGGTCGGGGAGATACTTTACCACTAGTTGTTGCAATGTCTATCTGAGGCAACTGCAAATGGAGACCCCACTCTCTAGGAAAGATGGCACCTTTAGATGACATTTAGTTGCAAGTGGATATCAACAGTGCACAGCCAATTTTGACAATTTGGCACGGAAACTCAAAACAATTTATCTAAAATATTCGAGGCTTTCAGCAGTGATTTTTAGTTCTAGGAAGTAAGAATAGTCATGCTGCACCTTTGTATTTGAAGTAGTATCTACTGTGCAATGGCATTTTTGTTATTTAGCACGCCATTACAATTTACAGAAACATTTTGCAGATAGTAACTACACAACAGACCGTGCGTATGACTCATGCAACTCTAGACGAAGACCCGCTGAGGTTTCCTTTATATTATCTTCACATCACTCAGTAGATCAATAGTGGAGGACGTCTATGAGAGTGTCTCCACGAGATGAAAGATGTAGTGAAGGTCTAGAAAAAATGCAAACTTTCTGCTTTCTCTGATTTGCATGCTGGCTATGTGGACTATTTATCCAACCCCTAAACCCAGTAATCATATTGTCTATTGGCTTATTTCTAAAATATAGCTTTTGTTGCTGCCTTAGTCCCATTTAGAGTTACAGAGCTGGATATAATTTTTTCCTGGAAAGTAAATACCCAGCAATATTTGAACAAAAACCTAGAAACTCGCTCGACAACATAGCCATCTGTTCTTGAGGTATTTTAGAGATTCCTCAATGACTCTTCTTTTTTTCTTTTTAAAATATATTTTTTGGGCATTTTTATGCTTTATTGATAGTGCAGAGAGACAGAGGTGAAATGGGGCAGAGAGGGGAGTGACATGCAGAGAACGACCGCGGGCGGGAATCGAACCCGGGTCTGCTGCTGGGCCCAGCCCGGGAGGGGGACTCCTTAGCAACTGAGCTAAAGGCGCCCCCGTCAATGACTCTTCTAAGCCTCTGGACTAAAACAATATTCAGTCCGTTGCACAACTTTTTTCAAGTTGTGACTGTTAAACTAATCCAAGCAAAACTGTTAGCCAGAAATGACACATCCTCTGGCTTCCCCAACTAAAAATTTAACTTTTTATAGTCAGTGTTTCCTCTTTTTGTTATTCCATTATTTTCTCTTTCATACAAAATAATGTAATAATTTGCTTCCGTTTAAAATATGACCAAGGTGGTATGCCTGGATTTACCTGGAACGGAAATAAAGCCAACACTGGAATAAAAGGTTCAAATTTATTTTAGGACGATTGGTTTGAAGAGTCTTTGAGGATTCTGAAAACACTTCTAAATAAAACCCATTTGAGGTTTCCAGATTATTTATCAAAAACTGGACGCTTGCCTCCGGGACCTTGAATGTGACGTTTACACACAAGATGCACCAACTCTCTACTGTCTCATCTAACATGAGTTACATACAGAAAATACAGTTCAAATGAAAAAAACATGCACACACCTAGAGTATGTGACACCCCGGCTACTTATCAATGCTAAAACTGACACAATATTAATAACAGGCATGCTGACTTTTTTTTTTTTCAAGGCAAAACACATCTCTGTTCCCAGCAGCTTTAACCATGTGACCAAATAACTAGAGATGAGAGGCCCTTCCTAAACCAGGAAGTGAAAACGACAGCACATGCACCTGCTGTTCTACAATGCTTGATGGACACATGTGCTCTGTCAGGCAATAGGCATGTACTGTACGTAAGTAGGCGTCTGACGGGACACTCTCACACTACCTGTTGGAGCAGTTCTTTGGCATTTGATTTTGGTCTTTCTCAGAGAGCAGCAGGAATTACAGCGATTCCTTTAGGCGAGGTGCTCTCTCTCTATCTCTCTCTCTCTATCTATCTGTCATAGTGATATGAACGAAACCAAGTCGGTTAAAAATGTTTATCCAAACTTTAAACAGTGTTTAAACTTTCTGAAAAACCTTGTGGACAAAATATAACAAGTTGGCACGACTTTGACTATTTGGAAGTCTTAGTATTTAGAATTCAAAAACTTGAACATACAGTACATAACTTATGAATGATAAGTCATCTCGACAAAAGATCATCAGTTGGCTCAAATGTAGACAGTTTTCCTTAAAAGTTAAGAGTTTTAGTTGGCCACAGAACTACAAAATCTAAGGAAGATAGTTGTCTTGAAATTTTAAGATTTCCTAACTCTTTCATTTGTACAATGTTGGAAGGCCTCCACATAGGGGTCACTTTTCTTTTAGATAAATGGAAATTGGACGCCTTGTGGCAATTATCTAAACTAAGTGACGAAGACACATTTGACATGTTGTGTTCAATGTTCATGGTATGCCTAACGACTCGAGACACTGGTGCCATTAACAGCTACAACAAAGACTACAACATCCTCTACACTTCTAGCAATTAGAAGAACATCAATTAACTCAAGTCAAAACTAACCACTAATCTATGTATTCCCAATCCCAACTGTATTAATCATCCACTAATCAAACCTAAAATCCCATTGGAGACCAAACAGCAGCCTTCCATTATGTGAGATGACCTACATTTTAGGGCTAATTGAAAGTTCTGCACATTACATATGCGCGCGCACACAAAGCCAACTGCAAGGCATGGCTGGCACTAAAAAGCCCCGCACTATATACGAGCTTCCAAAGACCCTGCTTCTTGATTGGGAGTCAGGCCAGGCCCCCTCACATCACCATGGAGATGGCCCTCCATTGAGGGGGTGAGAATTACTGCACTTGAGGGGTCCTGGCACGTCCACAGTCATGTTACAAAGTGCGGGGGACTCATTCATGCCTTCCCCCCTACAGAAACACATTATAACGAGTAATTTAGCCTAAAGAAAGGAGTTATGTGTTGTTCTCGTGTTAAAGTAATAGAAAACCTGGCAATAAAGCGATATATAGTGCTGGTAACTTGAGTGTAATGATGCGCGCACACACAATCACTGACTATATACTGAGAGAGCCTGCAGCCATTAGAAGACTTAACAGTAGAAACATTGTTTTTCTCATTCCCAATCTGACGTATCAGCCCTGCAACAGGTGCAAAAGAAAACCAAAACAAACACAACAGGTGTAAAATCCCGTGAAACTTACCTGAAACTACTAGTTGTGTGTGTCGTTTACGTTCAACAAAAAAACTTACATCCGAAAGTAAAGTGCGCTATTACTACCACGACGCGAGCAATATATTCGCCAATGTTTCATCGTGCGCGTATAATCACAATTCCCCCCAGCCGTCTAGGATCGTCACCGGTGCGGAGAAACCAGGTAGCGAAGCAGCTGGAGGGTTTGGGAGTGGCTGGCAGCTCTCACATTTAACTCTTTCCTGTCCACTCGTGCAGAAGCCGACACGACCTGTTTGTAACCTGTTCTCAAATGGCATATCTTTACAAGCAATGTATAGAGACTATTCACGTAGGTTACTTACACGCCCAACGCTCCTCCTAAAACAACCAATGCGTTCCAAATCACATACTTTTTCTAATTACTTACTTACTGCATACTAAAGCATGCTGGTTACCATACTGCAAAATGCAATTGGATGTATTAGGAGAATTTAGGACATACCGGTATTTTGGCATGTGCATTTGAATTGTGTTTAATTGGGACATCCTAAATCCTTTTCTGGCATAGTCTACTTAGTAGGCATATGGAACGTATTGGAACGCAGGGATTGTCACTTGCGAGCGCGCACTACACAACATTAGTCCAACTAACATTTTAAATCCATACACACCTGGTCAAAAAAAAGTCACTCCACACCCGCAGAAATACTCGCTGACCAAAACTGAGGTCTTTGAATCAGCTGCTTTTACTGGGGTATCCAAGAAAGTACAGAAAAAAAAGAGAGAAAAAAACCCACCTCTTCTCGCCCATTGAGCGGGCATAGAGGGGACGGCCTGGGCCATTCATATGCTGATGAGCTGGCACAGATACCGTGAACCCAACTAGTAGGTTTATGGTTTTCCAAGTCAGGACCTTCCTCTGCTAAAAAGTAATTCAGTCCCAAGGTGTCTACAATCTAATCAAATTAAACGGTCCTTATCAGTAGTGAAAAGTAATTGCGTAGATTTACTAGAGTGGTGTAGTCCTACATAAAGATGAACTCACGGGCTTTACAAAAAAAAATGTGTTGATGTTAGAAAGAAGATGTTAGAAATATCAAATCATTTATTCAACTTTTTTTAAATAACTTTTGCCTACAGAGGGAGCAGCAGAAATAGATGCCTCAAATGATGTCACATGTGATGGCACTTGAGGCGCCCTTGGGCTTGAAGACAAAGTCAAAACAAAACCAGTCAACTTTTTTTGTCTATTTCTGCAATATGTGCCAGACATAGAGAGGAACTGAAAATATACATTTATCTCCGACCCACGGTGCAATAAAGTAAAATAATTTAAAAAATAAGATTAACAATATTTAACCCTAACCCTTACCCTAAATACTTCCAGCATTCACACTAATAAATACATTCTGAATTCTAAAGAGTAAAATGTGACCAAGCGGTATAGAGTCAACTATTTTCTATGTTTCTTAATTGTACAATTAAAGAACATAACAGACATAATAGACTACGAATTGAACCGCCAACCCTATGATTAGTGGATGACCCGCTTTCTCCCACAGACATAATGTGACATCTTTAAAGCAGGACCGGTCCACTATGGTGAAACCAGACAGATGACGCATATGTATATGTCTTTAAAACCTCATTCAAAGAAACCAGCGACTATTATTTCACCCCTCAGGTATTTCATTATTCATTGGAAGAAAAGCGCTTTGAGAGTCATTAAAACAGGTGTTATTAAAGTGGATTAACTTCTGTAATCCTTTCTAAGTTTATGTGGAATCGTGCCAGCGTTAGATCCTGTTGCTGCTTGTTTCTATGAGGATGTGTCTGCTGTGTTTGCGGGTTTCATATTCAAAGAAAAGCCCAATTAAAATCAGGATTACATCACCCTTCCCATAAAAGCAGCTGTGAAATATTTATTCAACTCTTTCCATTTCCTGCTACTTCTATATACTTTTACTCCACCAGGGTTGAGGACAGCTACAATTTCTTTCTGCTCAATATTTTACACATACAACCTGTTATGTTTATTCAAGTAAACCGTTTTAATGAAACTTGACCTATATAGAGTAAATTCACTCTACTTGGACCAATGCAGTCTACACAGCCTAGGCTCTGTAAACGACATGTAAACAAAGGGTATGTAAGGGACTATAATAACTATTTTGATTTCTCTGCTACAGCTAGGCTATACTAAACATAGACATAATGAAATAACCCCGAAACCCCCAAGTCCATGTGCAGTGCTGCCCAAAATATATATATTTTTAAACATTTATGTATTAGTATTTCAGTCTTTTCTCACTGTTTGTTCTTAGAGTGCCAACATGTCAATGACAAATTTGAATTTCATGTAATGTAATGGACAATTAAGTTCCTTTATCTTATCTCATCTTATCTTATCCAAACATGGAAACTTCCCCTGTCACTGAACTGTAGCAGACATAGTACAATGATAAAACTGCGCCCTCTGCTGGCTACAAGACACAGTGACACATTTTGACCTGACGCTTGAGGGAGATAGTACAGTAAAGGTGGAGTCAGTACCTGTCCGTACTGTGTTGCACTGAAAAAAAGAACCAGTGTTAATACACAGCCTAGCCTCTGTAAACTGGCATGTTCTAGCTATGGTGGGCCCCCTTTTTGTACACAGTACAGGTAGCAGAGAATATATTCACTGATTTTGACAAAAAGTTAATTTGTCAACAAGCGTTCTCCAGAATCACTGACCCCACCTTTCTAATACAGAATGATGAATGAGAACTGTAATATTGCAATGAATGAAAATCCTTACCTCTTCAGTGTGAGATGCATCGGTAGCAGAAAAAGTTGCTTCTTCAGTTTGACTTAAATCTTGCTGCTCAAACATTGGCGTCTCCTCTGAAATATCTGGACCAGGTGGCTCGGGAAAGTCAAAGTTTGGGATGTGTATCTCCGGTATGGTGTCGTATATGGGCGAATGAGGCGGCGAAGGGAAGTGTATGTCCTCATCATGTAGAAAAGTCTGTTGCTGTTCTACTACATCTACGTCTCGCGGTGGCTTTTTCGACTGCTTCTTTTGTCTGTTTTTGACCTTTGGCCTCTTGACCAAGTTGTGAGGTTTTGCATACACGCAATCAGCGTTGGGAGGTGCTGACGTCAATATAATTTCTTCTGTTGTGTTGTGTTTACTTAAATGATCCGGAATTCTTGTCGTGTGTACTTCTTCTTTCGGAGGCTCACACAGCTTTACAAGGGGCAAGTCCTCGCATAGACCAAAAGTCGAGAACCTGTGTGTGGGATTTGAACCCGCCTTACTGGTTCCACGAATAACTGCCATTACATTAGCCTTTTGCATTGGCTCACTGTTAGTCACACACTCCTGTAAATCCAACTTATTAGGCCCAGGAGAGTCTTGGGTAAGCGTTGGGAGCTGTTTCACATACTGTGCGGGTATGTAAAAGGGCTTGGTGTGCAGATCTTTGCGGACGTGCCACCAGTGTTCATTGGTTTTGGACACCAGGATGTAGTTCTCGTCGGGCTTGATGGACACAGTGCGACCGTCCTTGGCCGTGTATTCAAAGTCGTGCTGCACAGACACCAACTCCATGCTGACTGACTGAAGCCTCGCTGTGTTAATGCAGACGCTGTGTCCACATCTCTCTCTGGGGATAGAGGAAATAGGAAGTTGGTTGGTGTGGCTTTCGGAAAAGCGATTGCAAATGTCACTGTCTCAGTTACAGTAATTTACACACATGGTTGGTAGATAGATAGATAGATAGATAGATAGATAGATAGATAGATAGATAGATAGATAGATAGATAGATAGATAGATAGATAGATAGATAGATAGATAGATAGATAGATAGATAGATAGATAGATAGATAGATAGATAGATAGATAGATAGATAGATAAGAAAGTCAAAATCACAAATACACAGAGATATTTATATCTGTGGCAGAAAAGTTTATGCAGGTCGGAGGTTGGCAGAGGTAAGAAGAGTCTGTGTGTGTGTGTGTGTGTGTGTGTGTGTGTGTGTGTGTGTGTGTGTGTGTGTGTGTGTGTGTGTGTGTGTGTGTGTGTGTGTGTGTGTGTGTGTGTGTGTGTGTGTGTGTGTGTGTGTGTGTGTGTGTGTGTGTGTGTGTGTGTGTGTGTGTGTGCAAAGGGATAGACAGGAAGCTGCTTCCACTTGCAGCAAGACAATTTCAATCTCAAGCAGCAGCCGACTGAACACAAACTGCTTTACCACACAACAGGAAGCCGGCACCAACCTTGACTCAGTCACCCAGTCCTACGCCTCCTGGCAATCTCAGTGTTTGCCCTTATCGGACCGCGTTGTTCTTGTATCCATGCAAACACTCACTTTGTTGTGACCTACAGCGCACACAATTAAAAAAAAAGACACAGCAAGATGTGAGAGTGCAATTGAGTTATTTTCGGTTGTTGTAGACATAATTTGAAATCACAACATTTATATTTAAAATTTGAACAGCTGTGAATTACTTTGACTTATTCTAACGCAGTGAAATCTGACAATACTGTCTACTACAATAGATGCCAATAATAAAAGCTTTTTGAATTCAAATTAGGTGTTGTAAAATTCATATAAAAATGCAAAATAAAACAAAATACAGAAAATTAAATGTTAACTAACAACAACAAAAATAAAAACTTTACTTAGCACTATGACTCATTTCCAAGTTAGATTTAACTCACAACATGATGAATTTGTTAATTCAGTATCATTTTACAAAAGGAAGGGTGAGCCGATAAAATTTAAATGAATAATAATTCATTTTTTTTCAAGCTAAAATCATGTCAAACTATGAGAGAAAATCACATCCCATACTCTCATACCAAGGAGGTTCAGTGTGTGGGATAATATGGTTCTACTTGCCTGATTTTGTTTCCAAAGGTTTCCCGTCATCTGTCAGACAACCTTGAAGCAGCTCTGTATCTAAGGAGCTCTAACAGCTGCTTACATGTATTGTTTCTGCTCGCCTACCACACTCACATTTCCTGTTCTCTCTACTGCGTGCGTGTGTGTGTGTGTGTGTGTGTGTGTGTGTGTGTGTGTGTGTGTGTGTGTGTGTGTGTGTGTGTGTGTGTGTGTGTGTGTGTGTGTGTGTTTCTCTTCTACCAAATAGAGTCAACAGATGATACATTACATGCACTAAAAGCCACAAAAATGGGAAGTCTGACTTTAACCGTAACTTCCCAGTGTATTCTGGATCTTTGAAACATTCTTATTATGGAACCTCACTGGACTGAGGGGTGGAGTGGAAACAGTGTCATGCTGGTGAATCATTTTTAACATTACAGTTCGGAAAAACTAAAAAAAATATCAGTTAAACAAACGTGTAGAATTAAAAAAGGCAAAGTTGACTGTGTGGTGACATTTAAGGCATATATTGCATCATTATTATAAGGTTATTTTAAATTCATGATAGGCAGTGCAAAGGAGCAGAGGATAGTATTTTTAAAAGGTTAATATATGAAACCATTATGACTATTGGACAAGATATGGGAGTAAATGTCAATAAAACTCAATGAGGTCTATTGGTAGGTTGTGTGGTGCCTTTATTGCCGCTGTAAACTGGGTGCTTCTTAACCATATTAGGCGAATGCGTGGTACGCTCTCTGCTGGATCTTCATATGTAATACAATCAACCATGTATTTTTCAGAAATGCGAGGACATTATTTTTAGATTATTTTATATGGAGATTTGAACTGGGATAAAAAGTGTAAGAAATAAGATTTGGCACGGAATTAAACCGTGGTAGACTAACTTTCAAAGACATTTTGGCAGTTTTAGGTTGAACACATTAGGAAGCCCCGCCGAGGCAGGGCGTCAAAAAATTAGATGGAACTCATGCTGGTCCTCCCCACGGAAATCTTTAGTAAAAGGCGAAAGATGTATGCGATCTGAAGAGAACCATGATGAGTGTACTGCTGCTCCATGATCTGAGTAGAGGAAGTGACTCCACGACACACTCAATAGGCCTACTGCCTACTATAATTTTTAAATGTGGTTTCTGTTTACTCGACTTGTATTGTGCTTGCATACACTGTAACGTTGATACAACAACTAAGACATCGAAGAAGAAGAATGAAAAAGTTGATACATTCTGCAGAGATCGTTTTTTAAGTGTCTTTATAAAGTTTCTTGTTAAACCTTATAGTGTAGGCTACTGTTTCCTTATCAACGGGCCGCGGAGTCCCGCTGTGTGTTGTTTTGGGTTCGTCTTATGACAGCTGACGGGAGGAAAAAGAAAAAAACACTTGCTTTCTTAATAACTCTAAAGTGTGACGGCGAATAGGCCAACGAGGAAGTTTAACAGACTTAGAAATAATGTATCGTCGAACAGCGCCAACTCTTCACACTGTGCGAAGCCGGAAGTAGCAGGAGGTCATGCTCTCGTAAAGTGTTCACTCTGTGGCGTAAAGCGCATGCGCATGGTTTCTGCAGGCATTGTTTTAGCCTAAATATTGACTGGATTTCCATTTATTTTATTCTGCAGTTAGCTCCTAAATACTGTGTTTGAAAAAATAACTACTTTGTGTTAACTTCAATTGACTAACTATAACAATACTGCCCGCACGCCATGCAAATAGTTTCAACGTAGCACCAGCACTACCTACAACTACCCAGCATGCACCGCGCGTTATGTTCAAATGTTTGTTGAATCTATCGTTTAGAGCTTTCGACCGAAACATTTCAAATTCGTTGATTGGGTATCAGATAGTTTTTTGTGTGTTTAAATGTAGCACATGCGTTGTGTTGATGTGTTGAATGTAGCTCTGCAGAAGTACCGTTACTGTAAACAGTATGTCTGGGAATCAGTTACTCTACTCAGACTGTAAACGGGCAGTACACTCATGGTTCTCTTCAGATCGCATAAATCTTTCGCCTTTTACTAAAGATTTCCGTGGGGAGGACCAATATGAGTTCGATTCAATTTTTTGATGCCCTGCTTCGGCGGGGCTTCCTGAAATGTTCAATAAAACTTAAAGGGTAACTGCACCCCCTGTTTGAGCTACTGCACGATTTTGAAAAATGCTTTCAGACCATGGATTCTGAATTCCGTTTGAGAACCATTGTTTTTAAACATTCCGACATCAGCCGGCCGACTTTCGGGAGGGAGGGGGCGCGCGGTGTCTGTGAAGGAGGGGGCTAGCTGCTAGTAGCTGTCACTCAGGAAGATCTGAATGACATGACTTCATTGAAAAATAGTGACACAAAGTCTAACGGCACTATCGCTACACAGTGAGCTCATATGCCACACAGATGGGTCGTCTGAGGTGGAGGACTTTCTTATTCTAAATTGTTGGCGGGTGTTTCTATCGTAGTGTTAGGAGACCGAGTAGCGCAAGTGAACGAGCGGCAGTGTGTGTGTGTCTGTGTGTGAGCGAGGAGAGCGAGCGAGCGAGCGGTAGCGTGTGTCAATCAAGTGAAGTAATGAACAAGTCCGGGTCCGTGTGTGTGTGTGTGTGTGTTATACAGTGTGAGATAATGCAGACACACTGCCGATAGAAGTGAAGTGTGTTAACCCCCGAAATAACATCCTTGGAGGGATGGTATAACAGTAGTAGCTCATGGATCAGCCATAGACCTGTGAAGAGCGTGACTGGCTTTGCGGCGACGTGATGACGTACTACTGTACCAAAAGTACAGTAGTACGTCATTTTTCGAACCCGATGGAAAAAAGTTTTTTTCAAATCTTAGTAAAGTTCTAAAATAATTTACAATACAAAACATTTCTTGAATTGCCGATATTTAACATATTGCAATTTTTTTCAATGTTAACACCAGCATATATGTGTTCCTTAACAACATAGTGATTTAATTCAGCTTCTATCTCAAAAGACAAGTAAAAGGGTGCAGTTACACTTTAATACTGGAACGCGGAACGTAAGGTTACATTCAGAAGAGATCCGGCGATCGAATGCATCAATTTACGTATTTCTGGTTTGTGCTTTGGCCTTTATGTTGCTAAAAGTATCTCGTTGATTCTATGGTTAAGGTAAAAACTGTAGGACACACTCACTACTATCATTTTTAACCCTTGTGCCCCCTTCGAATTTACTATATACTCACCACCATCGTGCCAAAAATGTCCACGCTCACAAAAAGTGCTATCAAATCATCGCATCAATATTTTTTTTTGCATCATTCTCTTAAACAACTTCTCACCGACTCAAAACTACCAAACATTCAATCATTTTCAGGATTTTAACCCTTTAAATGCCAGTTTAAGCATTTGCATTATTTCATACCAAAAAACACAAAAGAATAATTATTTTCCATATAATAAATAGTAGGGGGATGTGAGAGGGTGCTTTATGTTACATCTGGCACTACATAAAAAATACTAATGCAATCAAATCAAATTGGTTGCTAATCTTTGACATATCCCATACTCTAATCACCACATCCCCCTACTATTTATTATATGGAAAATAATTAATTTTTTGTGTTTTTTGGTATGAAATGTTGAAATAATGCAAATGCTTAAACTGGCATTTAAAGGGTTAAAATCCTGAAAATGATTGAATGTTCGGTAGTTTTGAGTCGGTGAGAAGTTGTTTAAGAGATTTATGCAAAAAAAATCAGAAAAAAAATATTGATGTGTGATGATTTGATAGCACTTTTTGTGAGCGTGGACATTTTTGGCACGATGGTGGTGAGTGTAAAGTAAATTCGAAAGGGGCACAAGGGTTAAAAATGATAGTAGTGAGTGTGTCCTACAGTTTTGACCTTAACCATAGAATCAACGAGATACTTTTAGCAACATAAAGGCCAAAGCACAAACCAGAAATACGTAAATTGGTACATTCGATCACCGGATCTCTTCTGAATGTAACCTTACGTTCCGCGTTCCAGTATTAAGTTTTATTGAACATTTCAGGAATCCCCGCCGAAGCAGGGCATCAAAAAATTGAATCGAACTCATATTGGTCCTCCCCACGGAAATCTTTAGTAAAAGGCGAAAGATTTATGCGATCTGAAGAGAACCATGAGTGTACTGCCCGTTTACAGTCTGAGTAGAGGAACTGATTCCCAGACATACTGTTTACAGTAACGGTACTTCTGCAGAGCTACATTCAACACATCAACACAACGCATGTGCTACATTTAAACACACAAAAAACTATCTGATACCCAATCAACGAATTTGAAATGTTTCGGTCGAAAGCTCTAAACGATAGATTCAACAAACATTTGAACATAACGCGCGGTGCATGCTGGGTAGTTGTAGGTAGTGCTGGTGCTACGTTGAAACTATTTACATAGCGCGCGGGCAGTATTGTTATAGTTAGTCCATTGAAGTTAACACAAAGTAGTTATTTTTCAAACACAGTATTTAGGAGCTAACCGCAGAATAAAATAAATGGAAATCCAGTCAATATTTAGGCTAAAACAATGCCTGCAGAAACCATGCGCATGCGCTTTACGCCACAGAGTGAAAACTTTACGAGAGCATGACCTCCTGCTACTTCCGGCTTCGCACAGTGTGAAGAGTTGGCGCTGTTCGACGATACATTATTTCTAAAAGTCTGTTAAACTTCCTCGTTGGCCTATTCGCCGTCAAACTTTAGAGTTATTAAGAAAGCAAGTGTCCAGGAAGTATTTAAGCTTTTAAAACTGAAAAAAGTTTAGAATACACGCATATTTTAAAACGTTGGAATATAAAGGCTATTTAGCAGTGAAGGAGGTGTGTAAACAATGCTGCATTTAAAATGTCAATTGTTTTTCTATATTAAAAGTACAAAATGAAAATACAAGAACAAAAGCAACTTTTAAAATGATATTCTTTAGTATTAGTATATTTATATATCTTTCCCAGTTACCCTATGTAAATCCTTGGCGCATTCAAATCAGGGCTGAGGTTTTGCAGGAATAATGTCCTACCTTCATTAGACATTCCTGAACAGCAGTGGGTGACTTAACTGAAGTACAATCAAACAGACTGTACCAGTTGCTCCAGCTCTTCAAGGAAGGACTGCCTTCAGGAGGGTCCCATTTATCTTAAAGATAACATTCACATGCTCTCCTAACCTGCATATAAATGTATTTTATGTGCACAACAATATTTTGGTCCATATTTGCTTAATATAGTCTATTCGGGAACATAACTGAAACTGGTTGGTGTATCATTGGGTGGTTGTGAGAAATGCCTGAGTTTCAGGATCTGCTTTTCACTTCCCTGCATTGGCACATGGAACAAGAATTTTGGGTTGACATTTTTATTCCCAGGCAAAGAGAAGTCTAAATTTTTTACCATCTGTTGTGGGGATGTTTAAGCACTCTTCCTTATACATTAACAGACCATTCTTCTTATAAAAAGTTTGTCAAAGTTACAACACACCCCCCCATAAAGGGTCAGTCATCAGTAGCATGACTCTGTATCTCAAAAACAAAGCATAAAAATAGCTGTTTTCGAACATAGGTTTATTTGTTGTAATGCCACACGTTCTTTGAATATTCTGAAAAATTACAAAAGTAAGCCGATGAAAGTTACCAGCATCATTTCATAATTTTTTTCATAATCACAGTACATAAAGTGTCACAACCAGAATGTTAAGAAGTACAGCAGACGAATGGCAGCTTTGTGCAAAAACATCACCACTGGGACACATCCAAAAATACAGTTGTCAACAACATCAAAACTGGCAGGGCTTATCTGTGGAAATGTTAAAGAATTATTTAGGCTCTGAGGTGCAGGTTCCATGCAGTGTCAATAGCACATTTTTCTTAATTGTGTTATAATAACATTGTTAGATATCTGAACCGTGGCTGTGTGTTGAACCTCTTCTCTATTTAGAACCAGGCAGATGGTACAGGCGAAGAGAGCAAGTAGTTAGCAGCTAGAGCGTCCAGAATTAACAGTATGCTTTATGCTACAAACACTTTTTTTTTGTAAAAGATGTCAACCACATCTTTGGCGCTCACCATGAAAAGCTTAGTCTATATCCAAAAAAGGACTGATTGGTTCTGCTTCATCATTTGGTCATCTGTTCAAATATAAATATATGTAAATAATTATATGTATAAAAAATAAGGCAAGTTACATTTTTTAAACAAATATTTCATGTTATTTCCTAGTAGGATTTGGCAAACCCATTGTGCATTTCCCCCCCCCCCCTCTGTCCATGAAGCCACATGTTGTGTAGTGGTTCATATATTTGTGCACACAGGGTTTTTTGGCTGCACGGCGAAAGCATCACAAAAGGCTTTTGACTATTCCTCTACGTTTTTATCAAACGTTTACAAAAAAAACTGACTATTTAAAAGTGTCTGTGTGCAGTTTTCCGACGGCTCTGTCCAGTTCATATGGCCTTGACATCGATGAGGTGGTTGTGCTGAGCCCCTTGCCTCAGGGTCTTGATTCCTTGCAGTTTTCGGCCGTGTAGAGTGAAGCGGGACCAGGCTACTAGCTGGAGCAGGGCACAGGTGATCGGCACAAACACCAACATGTAGAAGCAGCCCAGGCGGAGGGGCGGCGTGCCCGGGTCAGAGGCAACGTCAGGCACGGACACCAGAGAGTCCTTCACCGGTCCCCTCTCAAATATATCGTAACCTGGACAAGAAAAATCAGTTTAGTTCAGTTCACTTTATTTATAACAAAGGGCTATTCTGTTTACATTAACAAACAGACAGACAGATCTCAATGCCAGAGATAAACAATCAGGACATTGACATATGCTCAATGGCACTATACTACACAGTTGAAGTGATAAATAATTAAAGAATATATCGAAAGTGAGAAAGCAGTGGTTGGAGCAGAATATGAAACCAGGTCATTATGTTCACTTCCTCCATAGAGAACTCAGTGACCCATCAGTTACTAATGTTCATTATTCTTTATTTTGATTATTATGTAAGCGAAAAAAGGAAGTTACATTTTTTTTCTGTTTGACTGCAGTTTCATGATATAAATTCACATGCACGTTGCATTGTCCTAATGTAAAGATAGAAGTAAAGACCTCAAGAAGAACCACTCAAAATCATATTTAGCTCTGTACTAGCATTTGTTTTTTTCTTCTCCCAAATGTTGATATACTCCTTTAGAAATAAAATAAGGATCCTTAACGAACAAACAAACCTGTATAAGCACAGAGCAGCCATGTGCCGATGAGCGGGGCGAATGTCTGTCCCGGTTTGGTCATCAGAGCGACCATCCCAAAGAGCAGCGCTGAAGCGGCCTGCTGACGACGATTGACCACAAAGTCTTCATCCACCAGATCAGAAACCACCAGCTTCAGAAGCTTACAGGTCCCCTCTGTGAACACCCGGTTACTGGGAGGAGGAGAGGCCATGTTACATTCACACAGGAAGGGTCAGATGTGATACAGTTTGTAAAAAACTGTTGTTCATATTGTATAATGGCACCATTTTGCTATTTGCAGAGGCTAGTTTCCATTGAGAAATACATGTTTAGAGCTAATATGGTTTGGGTTAGGTGTTGCTGTTAGTGTTACAACTTCATCAGTAGTGGTTGGTATGTTTTTGTATCGGCTAATCCTGAAGGTTTGAGAACCAAAGCATTCACACACATACACAACTATCACAAGCGCGACTAACACACTCTCCCATCAGGGCTCAGCTGCGGAGATAAGAACTGCATGTTTGTTTGACATCCACAATCGGATAAGATTACTAAGTGAAAATATGTAAAACTTCAAAAAGGCACAAAATCCCTTTAAGGGTTATAAATTTGGCCTCATCAAGAACATTTTCTAAATAAACAACTATTGTACTTTGCAACACAGAATCTAGTGTTTGTCTGCCCAGCCAGGAAGAGTAGAGAGATCCATCTTTGTTTTTGGTAGTTATTTTTGGATGGAGGGAATTTTTTTTATTCAAATTGAGTGGCTATTGATAGTAGGGCAGTGGGTGGCTGCTGTACACATTTGAAAGCAACTTCAGGCAAATGATTGTGGGTGAGATTTTGAGCTCATTCTGAGTGACAAACTTTATATTTTCCCAGGATATAAACAAGTCTTGTAGCAAAGAAAACGGTTCAAACAATATTTGGATACAACATGCATAAAATGTTGACTTATACTAAAAGGGGAGTCAGCCATTCTGGAGAATGTTTTTTGTTAAATTCAGTGTATATCTCCTCACGATCCACTACCTGTAAGTACTGTAAACAAAGGGGCCCACTGAAGCTAGCAACAAGCCCGTTTACAGAGCCTAGGCTGTGTATTAACACTGGATTTTTTCAGTAAGGACAGGTAGCAGATAGTGAGGAGATATTCTCCAGTCTCCAGAATTGCTGACTGCACCTTTAAAATGGATATCTTTTTTAAACAAGCAAAGTACAAGCGGTCACACATCGGATGCCTGATGTGTGTGCTGACGTGTGTGCGTGGCCATACCTAGCAATGAAGATGCACAGCAGATAAATGTGGTCAGCCCCTGCCAGCAGCATAGCCACACTAAGTCCCAGTTTGAGCATAAATAGCCAGCGGATAACCTCGTATACACCGTAACGCTGGCACAGTGTCAGGAAATACAAGTTGTTCAGGTGGGGGGCAACGTAAGAGATGCCTGCGTGGGAGCACAAGCAGAGGGGTGTTAAAAAAAGGCTATACAAGCAAGGAAGGAGGGTCATTCTGAAAGAAATGGGAGTAAAAAAAACAAAAGGGACAAATAGCAAATAATATAAAAATAATAATATGTAGTTCAGTCTCAATTATATCTGTACCTAAAAAGTCAGGAGATATATTTTTTTGAAAAAAGGGATGTTTGGAAAAGAGTGGAACCAAAAATGCTGCATCCACATATTCATGCAATTATTGGATAATTATGAATATAAAAACATTCCTGTATGTCATGCTTCTTCTATGTAATTTAAAGCTAGTTCTAGGCACTGGCTAACATGGATTAAGCAGAGTTGAATGTGCGAGTTTTTCCCCCGTTTTCTCACCGAGTAGGATTGAACCTGTGTAGGCAGAGATGTTGTCCGACAGCAGATGCTCCAGGAAGAGAGGGAAGAAGTTGCTGTTGAAATGGCAGTGAAACACCTGCAGGGGGCGCAGTGACACAAACACACAATGGAAGCCAGAAAATGAACCCTGCATTCCAAATCACATACTTTTTTCTTTTTACTACACTACATACTAAAGTACAGAAGAGCTTTAGGGCCACAGGAGAGAAAAAAAAACAAATAAGGAAGATTTTTTTCATTATGTTGAGAGATGTTAAGAATAAAGACGAATTCTCCAAAATGCTATTAGAGTTAGTGGGGTATTTGTGTATTTTTAGCATACTACAATTGACGTGCATGTATTGGGAAATCCTAAATCTTTTTCTGGCATACTAAATAGTATGGAAGTATGGGGTTTGGAACTCAGGGGAAGTTAAACAAATATTTAAAATCTTTGTACCCCTTGGGGAATGGGGAATGAATTAGAGATTGTTAATATTTGTAAGGGTCTGAAGACAGGGTGTGTTGTATGATGTATTCACTTTAAAGCCCTATAATATAGTTGTTTGACTCTGGGCTATACAAAGTGGAAGCATTTATCTCTCCAGATAATCACACTGTGACAACATAATAGTAATGGACAAATGATTCACTTATAAGGTTACATAACGATAAGAACTGATACAACATATTTGGACAGCTGTGGGAGTGTCTAGAGTCAATAGAGTTAACAAGAGTTTTAGTTTTTAAATTGTTATATATTTAATATATGAATCAATGCTGACTACATCTATATAGCTGCTGGGAAAAGAATCACATTCATTTTGTGCGAAATGATCTGACCTATGTTCAAATGTCCTAATCTTTACTAGCACATGTAGCACATTCAATGTGATTGGTATTTTACCTGAATAAGGTTCATGGACACAAACCACTGGAAATTCTTGTGCCTGGAGAGCTGCTTCAGGTACTGTCTGATGGTGACAGGTTTCTCTGGTTGGGTGAGAGGAGCGTGGCCCACATTCAGACTGGGAGAGGGCAGAAAGGAATAAAAGAGAGAAAGATGAGATAGAGAAAAAAGAAATCCACAACTTCAAAGTCTGAACAAGGAATGGGTGTGAGCAGGGCCGCCCATATGGGGTAGAAAGTGGGAAGGCTTTCTAGGAACCAGCCACTTGGGGGGCCCATGGTCTTTGGAAGCCAAGAACCTAACTAAGCTAAACTTTATTTTTAGGTTTTTAGATATTTATGTCAATATCTATTCAAAGTTGGGTGTTTACACAGAGCTGCGGCTCCGCTTACGGCCATTTAAAAAGCAGTAGAAAAGCAGAAATGTTCAACATGTTTCAGATTGAGCACAGCGGAGTGTACGGTTTCAAACATAATCCATCCTATTAACCCTTTGTGTGCCAAATGGTGACAAGATTGGGTTTTGATATTAAACAGTTGTCTGGATTATATTTCCTGAGTCGTTCCTGCTCACGGAAAACACATGTAGGCCTACCTGCTACTTGTGTCTGGGTGTCGTTGTGAAAAGTATTTGGACCCCATGAAAAAAACAGGTTGGGTACCTTTTGTAGTTCTTCTACATTCTTATAAACAGGACAGGCTAGTTCAGGGTTCGACATAACGTATAGCCCGATGGCCCGGGGCCAGTAAAATCATATGCAGGGCAAGTTGATTGGCCAGTCACTGTCCCGCCCGGGCCAGTGACTGGCCAATCACAGTTCAGTATCTTTTTGTAGACTACATCATGGTTCATTGAAATGCGCGTTCTGAGTCGTAATGAAAGCAGTGTTTATTTAAGACTCAATATAATAAACCTAATATAAAATATATTTTTTAATGAAAGGCCAGTGGACAACCGATGCGTGGGCGTTTTGACAGGCACCGTTGGCAGAGCTGCCTACCGTCCGCCTGCGAGTCGACAAATCAATCGACTTACTCTGCCCCCTTTCTTTCTTCCCACAGCAGAGGTTGAGGCGCAGAAAATGATAACTGCGCTTTTCCTTTATCTGCCGCCGTAATGTTACAATATTTGCATCCAAGCCCCAATGGTAATACAAATGAGAGGCGTTATTTAAACGCTGTGAATGCGTCTCCGGTGATTGTGTCGGTTGTAGACAGAAACGAACGGAGGGACTCCGCTCACTGTACAGTTCCTATAGTCGCGCAGTTTGGCACTGTGTTTTCAGGCTCGAGACATTCAATCAGATCGCGGAAGTCTTTCCCATTGAAATCGCTAACGGGGAGAATATCCCCGGTTATTATTTTAGCCACAAACCACAGTTCATCTGCGCGGCGGCTCACTCGCTGGCGAGATCACACGGTGAAACGCTGCTGTGATCGGACGAAGGCATTGTGTGTTTCTAAGGTGATTTAACGTCATAGTCTTAGACGAGCGTTTAACTTATGCTGCATATTTTGCACTGCATTGTTTTTTATCAATAGTTTGAAAAAATGGTCCCACACCGGACTCTTATATGTGAAGCTGACACTTCATGGAGAAGTGACACTGCTGCAGCGCGCTCACGACCAGACGTGAACTCACATACACGGTGAAATCTCCCATTAAAAAAACGGCATAACCCACTGATTTTCGGATTTCTATTCTATTTTTAAAGTCAACTTGAGCGAAAGTGATAACTGCGATAATCTTTCTTTATTTTTCTAATACAGGTATTATAATTATTGACACTAAATTATGAAGAAGAAAAAAAGTGTGTGCAGGGCCAGTGAAAATATACAAGGGGCCAGTAAAACTCGGATCCACTGGCCCGGCGGGCCAGTAGGAAAAAAAAGTTATGTTGAACCCTGCTAGTTACTCTGTCATTGTCCTGAATCTCCTGAGTCTACAAACAGGTTTAAAGTGTCTCTCCCCATAAAGTACATTTTTGTGATAAAGAATTTCCCTTTGGGGACTATAACTTCTAAAGGCTTTGACGTAAGTCTTCAGGTTGACACGACCAGCCAGGTCTGACCAGTTTTTCACAAACCTGGCCAATTGACCAACCAGCCGGGTCATACCACAATGAAGCTGACGAGCAGCATCATCCTGTTTTAATTATTGCCGTAACCACCAAGATCCTGCTTTCTGTATTGTTTCTAAAAATAAAAATAGACCTAAAAAGTTCTTTATGCAAAGAAATACACAAGGCACAAATCAGTTGGAAATAATTGAAGGGACAGATTTGAATTCAAAGATTAAGAACTTTTTTGTAATGATTTCAGTGTTGTTGTAGTGATGAGAGCAGAATGAACTAAGCCTAAATGTTGCAAGCCAACTTTATAGTTTTGAAGGGTAGGTTGGTTTGGTTATTCATGTAGAGAACCGCCTTTTTTTCATTTGTGTGTGAAGAATTTGTTGTTGATGTTGTTTTTTAAGAGTTATTTGTTTCAACAATACCACCAAAAGATTTCAAATGATTTAGTTTCATGTCATGTGCAGAAATACAAAAAAGTGCAATATTTGGTGGTCAATTAGTGTAAATGTATCTTACCAGTAACTAGTAGCATAGAAAACGTGCAAATTGTGAAATAACTGTTTGCTTTAGTGAATACTAAAGAAGAACAATGTCTCTGTGTGAACTGATTATTTTGTAGAGATCTGTTGATCTGTTAAACAATTGTGTGAGTGTAAGGGAATCAAAATAAATTGGTAGGTAGGTATGCTGGGCCTAGTCAGAAATGTGCTACTATTTTAAAATAATAATGAGCCCTTGCTCCCCCAACTGTCACTGCAAGTCCCTGGTTGATAAGATAGATAGTCTCTCTACAAATACATGTATGTGTTTATTGAGGGATGAGCGCACTCACACTCATTGTTGATAGGAGTAATGGGTAAGGGGGGCCCATTGACTGGAGGTTTTCAGGGGCCCAGCCATTTGTGTGGGCAGGCCTGGGTGTGAGTAATCAATTCCATAATTAGTCCTTGTTTCAAATAAACCCGTAATTGGTTTACAAGTGCACTAAAGTACTTTCTTTCTTATTTATTTTTGAAATTGTGTATAAAAATATTTTGTTTGTACAGTTTGTAATGGAAAAAGTGAAAATAAGCATTTTTGGTCAGCTGTGTGGTCCACATTAGTATTTATCATTATTATGATATTGTTATAGGAGTACACCACCTGTTTGACTAAGTCAAGTGAAGTGTTTATGGAAGCTTTTCAAGAGCTCTTACACTCTACCATCTTGACAGTATATCAGTGTGAGCTTTGACTAAACCAAACCACAACCGAGTGCCAAAAAGAGAACAGATTTTCTCCCACGTGGAAAAGAAAATGTAGTAAAGTGTCCAGTCTTGTGAACATTAGCTTAGCTCTCCAGCTAACTTTGGATGTAATATGTTTCTGTTCACCTCCTCGGAGAATAGAGTTGGAAATTAGCTTGAAGATAAATGTGGTACAAAACCATCTCTTCGCATTGTTTGAGTTTAATGTATTTTGTACATGATCCTAATAAAAAAAAAAAAAAAAAAATACAAGCCTTACTCTTTGAGTGTCTGCGCCTCATCCTGCCTCAGAAGAACCTCCTTTTGGAAACGATCTCGTAACAACCGAGACACTAGGAAAAATCCCACTATGGAAAACGCCGCCAGAGCAACGCAGAAGAGCCGGAAACAGTAAAAATCTTCCTTGTCCCAGAACGAATAGGACAGAAACACAGAGAAGGATCCCAGGGCGCTGAAGACAGAGCAGTGGAAGTTGAGGCGGTTGCGGTCGCTGGTGGAGACGGCCAGGTCTGCCAGCAGGGCGCTGTGGTGCAGGTCCACCATGGTGAGGAAGCCGTCGTACAGACACAGGCACAGCAGGAACTGGAGGCCCGGGCTGGCCCACGCCACCCAGAAGCCCAGGAAGGAGAGGGCAAACAGGGGCCCATTGGTGGAGAGGGCCTTCAGGCGCCGGAGCACCACCTCCGGAGTCGTGATCTGAGGGCCCGATCTAGGAGGACAGACAGGAGAAAAAAGCAACACAACAACAAATTAATTTGCATCTAATAAAGTAAAAAAAAAAAAAATCAATATATGACATCAAAGTTGGGCAATATATGAATAGGTGCCGCCCCTTGAGTTGGGAAGGTCTATTGATCGTGGCCAAATCCTATAACGTTCTAGAAATGGGTCTGGATTCCCAGGCTACCTTTTACTAAAAGCTGGTGGAAAATAAATGTTCATGAAATTATGAAACTATAAAGCTTTTTTACGGTTTAGATCGTTTGACAAGAGGACTGTGTGGGCGTGGTTAAATCAAACGGTCTCCATGGCATCGGTCAGTGTTTGAATTTGTTTGTTGAATGTCGGTTTTGCTTACAAACAAATGAAAGGTGCACTATGTAACTTTGGGTGTGTGTCAGATTAGTGAATATTTCATAAGATATATATTCTCATAAGTAATTAAACACATTTCCTAACATAACAATTTGATTCCTGAGAACACAGTTTGAAGTTAGAAAGCTAGCTGAAAAGTTACTGTTTCACTGTTGTTGTTTATAACTGCACGGCTCACAGTTTGGTTTACAAACATATTCTAGACTTACGTTTGGTTTCATGTTGCTGTGCAATTTTGTTTTGATTCATTATGATATAATTATTCTATGAGCTTTGCCGAATCAAACGGTCTCCATGGAGACAGTCATTGTTTATATACAGCGTCTGTTTTCTTAGTGGAAGATGTATTAACACCTGAGCGTGGCTGATTTTAAACTGTTTAACTTCCCAAATGAAACTGAGAATTGGCAAACACCATGAACAAACAAGGACAAACATAATAAAGGGAACAGTACAACACCCATGTAATCCGGTTAAAGGGAGCTTAGTTATAACACTCAGGTATAATAGTTCAAACAGAACAAATTGGTTCCGTCACCTCCCTATTAAAACAGTGTTAACGTTTGCGAAATCATGATGAAATGCGAACACAGATGGCATCCCAATGTTTGACGATCCTCCCTCTGTTAACTTTAAAGGGCATGGGGATGTAAAGGAGATGAATTCCTAAATGTCAGAATCATTTCACACAAAGATACAGTCTGTGTCCAATTGAAATATATTATAGGGAAATGTCTCTGAGGTGCAAAACTATTTTTTTGTTGCAATTATGTAACATTGTGTGAAAGAGAGAGTCTGATAGGTCGGCTAGGCTGGGCTGATACACATCACAGGAACAAGGAAGTCACAGGCAAAGTAGAAAAAGAGACCATTGATTCACTCTTTTAAAAAGAGGATGTGTAACTGAAACAAACCTAGATTGTATTCCTTGTACATCTGCAACATCATTTGGCTAAATGCAAAAGCCCAGGTAATTGTATCTTGTCAATAGAAATGACAATTAATTATAACATCTTCAACTTGTCAAAATATATATTTTGAAAAAGTATGGCCATTGATCTGATTTGCAAAAAAAATAGCTAATATAAACTTGATAGTCATTTATAATCCTCGTCGACTAATATCCGTTGTAGCCTTGCTTAGGGAATCCTTGTAGGCAGTTAAATTAGGTGGAAGGAAACATTACTTATCACATCAGGTAAGTAAAAGATATGTCAGGATGGAGAGACTTACTGAGGAGAGCTGAGGAAGGAGCGATCACTCAGCCAGCCGAACAGAGGGTCGTTCAGACTGTTCCATATCAGGAACACTGTCTGTGGAGCAGCAGAGAAAAACACAATATGCTTATTGATAAACTAGACCTCCATTTTTGTTTTTGCAAATAGATGCAAATGTACGCGGAACTAGGAAGATATTGCCCAAGTTTAGCATATTTATCAAACATTTCAGAAAAGAAATGTAATGCAAAAAAAGAATTGTTTTAATGTAAGTAATCAACTGGCAACGTTTCAAAATGATAGCCATAAGTCAAAAATGTTACCCTATGCACGTGCAGTGTCACGTATTAACCAACACAGCTGTACAGACTCAAGCCACTCACCTCTCCCACCCAGAAAGACACCTTATCGATCTTGTAGACGGACACGAAGGTCTGGACGTAGTAGAGCAGGAAGACGTTGTGCAGGATGGAGATGAAGAGGGCCAGAGAGCCATAGAGCAGAGCAGTGGAGAAGAGGCCGGGCCAGCAGCAGCACCAGACTCTCCTGCCCATTCTAATGCCTGGGTCACTGGGCTGCGCTCGCTCCTCTACACACAGCTGTGGTCATCTCACGGCCCTGGACAGACACAGGGTCACCACCACCGCGTCATAGCCTGGAGGAAATAACACAGGGGAGGGGAGGAGAAATACATTAGGTGTTGATAAGAGTGAAAAGTTCTGTGCCTATGCTCCTTAAAGCTCTAGTGTGTAACTTTTTCACATAAATGGATGTCGGTTACATTCAAGCCATCGGCAAACGAGTTGAAACAAAGTTGATTAAGCCCATCAGCTCCACAAAACTCTCTCTGTATTTCTCAGTATGGCAGCGTTTACAAACTAGTCTTGCCCCCGACAGTGGCGCAGGAGCTCAGAAAAATCCCAATAAACGCCCAAGAAATGTTTAGGTTGTTTAATCTACGACAAAAAAAAAACCTGGACGTACAGCTGGAGGTATAAATTTCATGCGCGATCACCGATGGCTTACCTCATGTAGATGCAGCGACAGTGTTAAATACATGACCTGAGCATTATCTGGAGATACTAGAACTAAAATAATACATAGCTGCCTGCCATGTCTGAGAGTTGGAGCCGACCAAAAGGAGCCATTTCCATAGCAATGGTAACAGTAAGTACTCATTAAAGTTAGCTAGGCCACGGGTCACTGTTCCTTCTCCCCCTGGCCCACGCCCAGCAGTGTGTGTGTGTGTGTGTGATACTGTAATTTTCCATGGTTATTTTTCCCACAGTCAGCCCTCACTGCTCCTGTGTGTCCCCATAAAAAGCTGAGAGAGTCATACAATACTCAATCCATTCTTCTAAAGTGTTATTGTCCTTAGGTGTCATATTCCACACTGTCTTCTGAAAGTGTTTGAACTCCTCCACAGTCCACACAACATTGTAAACACAGACTGTTAAAGCTACCGGTGGAAAGTGCTGGTTTAAAAAGCACATGTAATGTTCTCTGCATGCCACACATCTCATTGTGAAATTACCATCTTTTGTCAAATTGAGGAATTTTTTTTACTATCAAGGTTAAATTTTCATCTTATTTTATCTCTCACTCGCATTGCAGCTTTAAGAAAAAATAATTCCCTTAATAACACATACAGGTTTCTGAATTCACACTTGACTGTCTGCCACAAGCTAGAACTTGCACTAAATATAGTCCAAACAGCCGGTCTCATATCCCCAGTGGAGAAAGTCATATAATATCTCACAATAACAGTGTCCCAAGGCGGTGTGATACTTTCCATGTAGTCGGCAACAATGTGGTGGGCGTCTAAGCGAGGCTGCAAAACCAAAGTAATCATACAGGGATCTGGTTGAGAGATAGCCAGCTTTGCAATAATAGCAGCAACCCACCCTTTGGAGAGCAACAGAAATCTTTCCAGTTCCGTTACTATCAGATCCGAGCAGTGTGGGGGGGATGACTATCACCGTAACACATCTCACTAAATCAGAAAAGGCCCACTTGATAACAGGAAAAAGAGCCAGACTAAAATCTAAAAATATCATGAAGCCACGAGCCACGTCCTCTTAAGTGAAAGCAGACTCAAGAGGAGTGGAGACGTTTACACCTGCGGACACGTTTCCAGGCAGGAACTAACCACTTGAATACCGTAACTCTCACTCAAACATACTTCCTTATTGTCCTGTCTTGTGTGTTGTCTTGTTTACACTTGTAGGTCTCTTCTCACTAAATAAATTACATTACACAAATCATAAAATAAAACATAATTCCTTTAGCTCTAGGCAAGTAAGAATGAAGATTTTTTTTGCCACCAATTTTACATAACAAAGACTGTAGATAATTACAACATCTATTACTTTGGGTTGTGGAGACAATTTTGTGTTTTTGGGTCCAGTGAAAAAGTAAAATTGAACTACTTTAAATAATGGAAAAATCCTACTGATGGTACAGATGGCGACTGAGATAGTGACCCCTGATCTACAGAACAATTACAAGAAGAGGAAAACATTGTTTCTTTGTTACATGCATCACCTGTTACACATATTTAGATTTAAAAACATGTTATCGTGTAGTAAAGTAAGCATTCAGGGCGTGGCTAAATGAAATTCAGTGAGTAAATAATAAAAAAAAAAAAATTGAGTCTTAACTATGCTGCTTATCACACCTTAGAAACAGGCTGAGGAACAGGTGGCGATAGTTGGATTAGAAAACGAAACATAAACAAACGATTTACCAGCTAGTTAGCGAGCGAATCAATATGTTTTACCTTCAGGTTACTGATTTGTATTTCTTATTTAAAAAAAGACCAACACACAATTGACATGTTCTGTAGTGGGTTGTGTTGGGGTGCCTTTGCCCAAATCAGCCGATAAGATCTATATAATCTTTCATATTTAAAAATATAGCCTATTATGGGGACTGGAGAACGCTAATGATAAGCATTAGCTAGCAATAGTTAAAAGCTAATATTAGCTAGCCGGTTAACGATAACGCTTACGAACCATATAGAGATACAGCGTGTTTTTTAACTAGCTTTACACATATCCACAATAAGGTAATGAAACGTTACGTACCGATAATATAGCCGTTAACCGGAGCAAACAGCCGGTGGTTAGGTCGGTGGGTGCTAGCTGACTGGTTAGCTCCTCTGCTAGTCTCAGTAACTGGGAAGCGACCCGTCCGCCGCCGCGTCATGAAAACTAAAGTGAAACGCTCACTTCTAGACGGTGGTGAGTGGAGGAGGATTTGAAAGGGTCTCCCTCTCCCAGCCTCCCAGCTGGTGCACACGCCCACACAGTCACACAAATAGAGAGGTTGGAGCTGTAGCGCCACCTAGTGTCAAAGTGTTAACAGAATCAGTGAATCAGTGGCCCCACGCTTTTAACACAGGGTTAAACTAGGCGGCTGTAGCCATATCAGCTTCCAGGTCCACTCACTATCAATAACTAGGAAAATGTAGGCCTAGTACATTTTTTACTCTCCATTTATTTGAATTAGACTAAAAAATATTTATTAATACTCCAGATGTGTTAGATGAATTGTTTGTCATGAGCAACATTTTTTATTGTACTATTTTATTGTTATAGCCTCCCTAGGCTATTTGTTATTGATTGTGTTGTGATGTGTCACGTGTGTAATTTATATATCTAACATCAACCTGCCAAAGGGATTAAAATTGGAAATTATAATGGCTATAATCTTGCATATTTATATGTAAATGTTCATATGCACTGTCCCTGTTTTTAAATAAATAAATTGAAAACTTCTTATACACATTTTTAATTTACTATTGATTAGTATTTCTGTCTGTCTTTCTATATCTTTTGTGTGCCCGCTCCATTATAGCAGATTATAAATCGACGTGATCATTTCAAGTTTTGAATTTCTATCTATGTATGAGCCTGTGTGCCTCATTGACCTGTTTGATGTAGGGATTTTTTTAAATCAGAATATTCTATAAACAATGACGTTCTTACCAAAAAGTATTTCTGCTTTGTGAAATGACTTGAGAGAAAAAAGTGCAGTGAAGGAACAAACTTTTAATTGTTCACATGAATAAAATGGCACGGACACAGTTTAAGAGATTAATACATGATGGTTAATGCATGCTTGTTTGTTTAATACTCCTCCCCTTCGTCTTCCTCCTCTCCCTCTCCCACACTATCAGCTCCGACCTCTTCGTAATCTTTCTCCAGAGCAGCCATGTCTTCTCTGGCCTCTGAGAACTCTCCCTCCTCCATACCCTCACCCACGTACCAGTGAACGAACGCACGCTTGGCATACATCAGATCAAACTTGTGGTCGAGACGAGCCCAGGCCTCTGCAATAGCGGTGGTGTTGCTCAACATACACACAGCCCTCTGTACTTTAGCCAAGTCTCCACCAGGAACTACAGTGGGTGGCTGGTAGTTAATGCCAACTTTGAAACCAGTGGGGCACCAATCAACAAACTGGATGGAGCGCTTGGTTTTGATGCTAGCAATGGCGGCATTCACATCTTTGGGCACCACGTCGCCACGATACAAGAGGCAGCACGCCATGTATTTGCCGTGGCGAGGGTCGCATTTAACCAATTGATTGGCGGGCTCGAAGCAAGCGTTGGTGATTTCGGACACGGTTAGTTGCTCGTGGTAAGCCTTCTCAGCTGAGATGACAGGGGCGTATGTGGCCAGGGGGAAGTGGATACGGGGATAGGGCACCAAGTTGGTCTGGAACTCCGTCAGATCAACATTGAGGGCACCGTCGAAACGAAGGGAGGCAGTGATGGAGGACACGATCTGACTGATTAGCCTGTTTAAGTTGGTGTAGCTGGGACGCTCAATATCGAGATTTCTGCAACAGATATCGTAAATGGCTTCGTTGTCGACCATGAAGGCACAGTCAGAGTGCTCTAAGGTGGTGTGGGTGGTCAGGATGGAGTTGTAGGGCTCCACCACAGCGGTGGACACCTGGGGAGCTGGGTAGACTGAGAACTCAAGTTTGGATTTCTTGCCGTAGTCGACGGACAGACGCTCCATCAGCAGAGAGGTGAAACCAGAGCCGGTGCCTCCGCCGAAGCTGTGGAATACCAGGAAACCCTGAAGGCCTGTGCACTGGTCGGCCTGGGGTGAGAGATAGAGAGAGGGAGAGAGAGAGAGAGAGAGAGAGGGATTATATATAAGATACATTTATGATGTCATTTATCATCCCTAACTTCTTTAAAATTTCAGTTAAAAAAATCAGTTTTATCAGAACGTTTTTACTTTTTAACTATGTTTAAAAGTATTGTAGTTTTACTTAGATTTTGTTTGTACGTTATGAACATACTTTTATCCTGGTTATAAGAACTTCTAAGAATTTCTTGCTGTTTTTACTTTGATTTGTTTGCATACATTTTTAATCTGCCCTGTAAAGCACTTTGTATTTAAAAGTGTTCTGGGAATGCCTGATGTAAATCGATTTGTCTGAGATCCCGGGAAATCGGACCCTTCCGATGCATTAATAATTCACTGATGGTCTCGTTTGCTGTTACAGGTCATTTATGACCATTAGAGGAACAATTTGACTGTACCATAAACATTTAAAAGTTCCTTATAAGACTTTTATTGATCCGTCCTGGTATGAAGTTACCCACCAGTTTGCGGATCCTGTCCAGCACTATGTCGATGATCTCCTTGCCGATGGTGTAGTGTCCGCGGGCGTAGTTGTTGGCAGCATCCTCCTTACCGGTGATCATCTGCTCAGGGTGGAACAGCTGGCGGTAGGTCCCAGTGCGCACCTCATCTGAAGAGACATATTCAATCAGAAATAACTTGAGAATTTGATATTACGCAAACAAACTTTAAAGCCCCTGTAGACCCAAATCCACAAAAGTTAGTTGATAGTTAGCATCTGTAAAGAATAAGGCATATTTAACAATCCAAAAGAAGGATATTATCATTTAAGTTTGATAAACAGATGTTTGGTTTTAATGAGGTAGGCTATGCTCTGGTTCTTATTAGACAATAAGTATTTTGAACCAATCATGGCAGTTCTCTGGCCGAACTCTCTATAACAACAATGACTGTTGCCACAGAGACAGTTTGATACGGCCACGCCCACATAGTCCTGTCAAACAGTGGGACAGTAGAAAAGCTCTTTTGAAACTTGAAAACTAAGTTTTATAATATTTATATTTATTTTCAATCAAATTTTTGTCAAAGCTTATTTAGACACCCAACTTTCATATTATATATTGATTTTTTACTATTTTACACTAGTTTTCCAGAGTATTGAACAACAGCATCTAGGACTATGTTTAAATATAGTTTACCGATGACAGTGGGCTCCAGATCCACAAACACAGCCCTGGGGACGTGCTTTCCGGCCCCGGTCTCGCTGAAGAAGGTGTTGAAGGAATCGTCTCCTCCTCCGATGGTCTTGTCACTGGGCATCTGTCCGTCCGGCTGGATCCCATGCTCCAGGCAGTAAAGCTCCCAGCATGCATTGCCAATCTGGACGCCGGCCTGGCCAACGTGCACCGAGATACACTCGCGCTGTGGAGAAAGCACAACAAATCATTGAGAAAATGATACCAAGGCAAATAGACTTTATTGGCTAAGAAGAAGCTATCTTTAGGAGTCCCCTGGGTGTAATAGATATTATCAGATGCTGAAGGCTTCTCTTCACATGTTGAAGACTGATATAGAGCCAATTTTAGATCTTAGGAGAAAGAAAATGCTCTTTTGTAACAAACATTATGCCTAAGGTCACCTGTAATGCCACTGATAAGAACAATAACCCATTAAGAAATGAAAATGTAATAGTGAGGCTGATAATTCACATACTGTATGTAATGAAAGTGTGTAGGCTATAAATTACACTTTCCCAAGTAGGAGGGTATGTTATGGACAAAGCCAGCCAAACACATCTGTACATGAAAAGTAAATAGCCTATGCATAACTTATAACATGATAGATTAAGTATAAAGAGGCCCCATTGACTGGTTGCAGTGTCATCAAAGCCAGGCCTTTGTCCGGACAATACTGGAAACTGGCAGCACCGCCTGAAGTCCAATATGGTCCCGAATGAATTACGCTTTATTCATGAAAAGTACAGTAAAAAAAAAAAAAACATTGTTAACGCAGTTTAGTTAATGGTCTTATATATGAACTTTTTTATCGCAGGTTGTGTCGCATTTTTTCCGCATATAACAGTTACATGAGCAGACTAGGCCGCAACGTGAAGACACGCCCAAGAGCTTTGATTTGGCTTAATTTGGCACATGACAACTGATTAAAAAAATAAAAATATACCTAAATATTTTTTTTTTAAACTCACCATGTTTGCTGAAACGGTGAAGTCTGAAGGAGGTTGGTTATAAGAAGAGGAAGAGACACCTAATCTCACAGCTTGGTCTTTATGAATCCAGCGTAAGGAGTGAGTGATGATTTTAGCTAGGCGGGGCACTTTATACTCCCGTAGCCGGTGCAGCCTCGCCGCTGAATCGGATTGGTCAGTGGTCTCTTGTGCTCCGTTTCTATTGGTCAAAACCAGTCAGGCAGTTTCCTCCGTGACACGCCCCTAGTTCTGCAGTGGGACATCTTTTGTGAGTGTTGCAAAGATGTATAACTGTGATTTCTGCCATTTGGAAAGTGAAACAATATTTCAATTTTTTTCTTCTTTTTTTTACACCACTGTGAACATACAAATGTGGTCTATTTTGGAAATATTTGGAACTTATTATAAACAGAAAAACGGGTAAAAGTATGCTACTCTTATTATGATGTCATGGTCCAGACAATGTGTACTAGCTTATACCGTGCAGCTCCTTCCTTATAGCCTACTTGAAAAGTTCCAAATTCACAAACCGAAATGGACTGGATCCAAACCTATAGGTTTACTTTTGAACTGAAACACTTATTCACCTCAATAAAACACTTGAAATGTTAAGATATAAGCTGTCTGATTAATTGCATTTTTTTAATTATTTGCTGTTATTCATTGAGCATCAATAACATTTGTGTTTTATGTATGTAGTCTATTGTGTTGCATCTATCAATACATCAGTAGGCTATTCCAAAAAGCTTTTCTGCCAGTCAAACCGGATGCTTTTACTTATTACACACGATGGTGGAAGAAGCTTCCTCAGCAGTTGTGGAAAGTAACTAAGTACATTTACTCAAGTACTGTACTTAAGTTCAGTTTTGAGATACTTTTGGGCAAAGCAAGGCAACTTTATTTATAAAGCACATTTCATAAACGAGGCAGAATCAAAGTGCTGCACATTACAACATCGTCATACAATAACATGAAATAATAGAACAATTTTTACTTTATACAAGTATTTTCATTTTCTGCTACTCCGTCTTTACTACAATTCAGAGGCAAACAGGTCTATCGTTCATTTTACTCCCCTATATTTGTTTTTACCAATATATAAATAATTCAAATCAGCCCCACCTTTACAGTTGGTTAAAGTAATAAATAGTTATAATACAATACTATTATTTAAATTATTCTGAAAAAGGGCCATTTTGAATGAGTACTTCATGCAGGCCTGCATTTTGAAGCCCACACTTATGCATTTTTGTAATTACCTATTGGGCTCCTTGGACTTTGTTGCTTCTCCTTACACAAAGCTCAAATCACACCTTAAATAAGTAAATGTGAGATTTGCAAAAGTTCTACAGAAAACTAAGGATGCTATAAATGTCATAAAGTAATTCAAAGACAAGTAACCAGGTAGCATCCTCCTCTACACCATTCCAAGGTCAAATCGTTGCAAAGAACGCAAACAGAATTATTATCTCACTAACATTTCAGGGGAAAATATTGTACTTTTTCTTCAACTACATTTATCAGACAGCTATTTTTAGAAACGTTTACGTTTAAGATTTTATATAGGGTTGATTATATGTAGCCCGTGTAATTTTGACCATTTTCCTTTAACATGAATGGTGAAATAAGAACAGGAAACGTACCTTGAAGTTTCTGTATTTCTCTCTCTTCTCCAGCAGAGGTCAGTCACGAGACGCAGATCACATTGACACAATCCAGACTTCACATTTACACTTCAAATAAAGCTTCAATGCTTTTCAAGCTGTTTGTACAATGTTCATGGAATCTTTAGGGAATATTAAGGGAATCTTAAGAAACAATAACATTTCTATAATATGCTTAAAGACATATTGGTAAAGCACGCTCAGTTTTCTATGTGGACTTATCAGTGACATATTTCGAAATAACAGCATTCTACTTATAGTTCCTATTTCCAGTCATTAATTAAGTTGTATTTCAAACAAATTGAAATGAAAAAGCCTCAGTAAGTGTCTGGGTCAAGATGGACAGCATCAACAGTAACTTACAGAACTTATAAAACACATATCCATATATTTAAAATAATATAGTTCTATAATAATATAAATACTACTTCATGAAACCATATTTGAGAGCTATTTCTCTCAATGTCTGAAAAAAAAATGTATAATTAAATTCCTGCAGCAGGAAACTATATGGTCGTAAAAAGATGTGGCAGTTTGACTTATATAGGCTGCGAATTCAGTGTGTGTGTGTGTGTGTGTGTGTGTGTGTGTGTGTGTGTGTGTGTGTGTGTGTGTGTGTGTGACAGTGGGTGGGGGAGGCTCGCTTGTGTGTGTGCATTGGTAACTGCAGCAGCGGCGGCAGCAGCAGTGTTCAGATCAGTGTTTCGCCGCGGATAAAGGGACTAGGACTATCTGTGTGTGGTGTCCAGGAAACAGCAGGTGAGTCCGTATTTAGCGCTTTAACGCTTACACACTTTTACCTTTTAAAACCTACTATGCATAAATGTTATTCTACACTTTCCCTATACACACACACACACACACACACACACACACACACACACACACACACACACACACACACACACACACACACACACACACACACACACACACACACTCTCTCTCTCTCTCTCTCTCTCTCTCTCTCTCTCTCTCTCTCTCTCTCTCTCTCTCTCACTCTCACTCGTGGACTCACTCCGGTGAAGGTGAGGGAAGTGAGTGCGGGGTTGTGCTGCTGCAGTCCAGGTCGGACAGGTGCACATGGGCGGATGTTTGCGCACGCAGGCTGCTTATGGACGATCTAAGACAAGTTTTCACTTAGATCCGTATCAGTGGAAGTTAAATGTAGCGATGGTTTTATGTTCGGGATTGTACGGATAGTGTTTTTTTCCCTCTATATTTGTGTCCATATGGCTATGACGACCCTGGATCGGCTTATTCTAACGCGCTGACTGCATTGTTCACAAAGTCAAAGGTAGGCAATAATAGAAAATCATGTAAGCTATAATGTGGTTACTGTCTGTTTTTGAGCTGTGTTAACTTTAGGAAGACATATTGGTAGTGACTCTAAACATTAGTCTCTAGTCATATAGCCTGGGGTTTGTTTAAAAAAAATAGAAAAAGTTAAGTAAATTAAAATTAACGATTTAAACGTCTTAAATTTGACAATGTGTCCTCGCTTTTAAATGGACATGCAAAGAGTCGTTGTGTTCAATAGATACATATACACTTGGTGCCACTTTGTTATAAAGCAAAAAGGTTTAAAAGCTCTTAATGGGCCATTGGTTAATGAATAATTTTTCAGACATAAGCAGTTAAAAGCCTACAGTCTGGGTATGCCAGTCTGGGAAAGATCTCTTTGGCTACAGTTGTGAGCAAAATTGGAGAAACTCCATTACAATTAAAAAGCCTGGATTCAATATCTTTCTTGGGCAAAAATACAGAAATTTCAGTGGCAGTATAGCCTATACTTGTTGTGCCCAATGGAACCTTTGAGAGTGTCATAATATATTATATATCGGATCATTGGATTATTGCTGCTGGTGCTGTTATGTGTTGACAGTATTTCAGTGTCCATGAAGAGCTGGCCTATATTTATAATTAATACACTTTTGGGTATAGTTGAAACTGTAAGAAGTGGAATATTTTTGAGCACTTGTTCTGTCTGATAAATGTGTGTAAAAAAAAGAAGGAGAAGTTAATATCTCCCTCTCAAATTGAGCAGCAGATGTGTAATTAATGAAGTAAACTACACATACTTCAAAATCCTGCTTAAGTACTAGGCTACAGTCATTTCTCATTTTTCAAAAAAAGGCGTCAGCGAAAGTGAGTCGGCTGCTTTATCTGCTGTAAAAGGAAGTAATTATTAAATGGGTACTTTTGATCCATGAAGTCTGCTGCTGTAAATATTAATACATTCAAACAACCCATTAGAAGGGACTTCATTTAGCGAAATTGAAGATCTTCCATAATAAGACTAATCAAAGAGGATGTAGGCTACACCAGCCACAACCTGGCAACCCAAGAGTAGCTAGAGAGTGGTACAGATGACTGAAGTGGTTCTTCTCTCCAATGTCTCTCATTCAAGTGGGCACTAAAGTTACCCAGTCATATATGAATTAGTTTCTTAGATCATTTTTAACAAAAAATTATTTTATTTCATCAAAATGTGGACAGATCTCGATTAGATGTGGTTCTGGTAGGTGCTCCATCGTATGTGATTTGACCTCTAATCTGCTGTCACATTTTATGTATGGATGAATTTAATAATAGCAGAAGAAAAAGATTATTTGAGTGACTAAAGTTCCTGAAAACATATCCCGGTTGAGTCCAAGAAAGCATAACTTATTAATCAGATAGACCCACACACACAGAATATCAATCCTTATATAACTTCTATACGTACGACACAATTGAAGAATCACAATCGTGATTTCACGCTTCTCTGAAAACATTTGTCTAAAGATTTCTCCGCATCGACATGGCAGTGAATGTAGCCCACAGGGTGAACCCACTCATTCTTCCCCTAATGTGCGAGTAATCTCATTTATGGCTCAGCTCCTTTGCCAATTCCCAGTAGTCTTAGATAAAGAAACGGGGGGAAAAGGGAAATGTATATATATCACATTCAAATATAGCCTGCTGCATTGTGCATAACCCCCTTAATAGAGTGTGTTCATTCAGTCGGGTTGGTGGCTTTAGCACAGACCTAATCTACAGTGTGGCGGTGCGTTTGGCATTTTAAGTGGTATCAGTTTAAATGAAATGCAAGGAACGGCTCACTTGTTTTTATCGATCTTTGGGCAGAAATGTCAAGCTAGGAGGTGTTTGAGACATATTCAAAAACAGCTCCATCATAATCCAGCTAAGGTTTTCATACTTTGTTGACCAGTAGTGACTTTACTGAAGTGAATTCTGATGAGCACAAGAGTCCACCATTGACATTAGGCTAATGTCCCAGGAGATGTGTTGCAAAGCCCAGCTCTATGGATCAATAAACAGTAAGAAAGTGCCAGTCTTTGCTCAGTAACCTATAAGGTGTTATACAAACCGCCTGCTGTTTAGTTCGATTCCTGCCTTGCCCCTTCATGCGTGACACACATCGGTCGTGCCAATGCCGGGACAGATGTGTTTGCTTGTCCCCCCCCCCCCCCCCCTTCCCTGGAGCTTCCCATTGCAACTGCCACCTTGTCATCGCTGTGTTAGCCAGCTCCACTAGAACATTACACACAGTGCGAACGCAGACGTGTTGAAACAATGGTGTGTTAGTGTTTGCTTGTGCGTTTCATGGGGGCAGCAGCTGAGGGAAAAAACCCACACCAAAGGGCTCCACCACCTCACCAGCATGCCCGTCTCATGTCCTCTGTTCTGCTAAGGTTTTTTTTGGCAGACAATGGTTGTGAAGTTGCAGCAAAAAGTGTGGGATAGCCATCATCAAACAAGACTCACCTTGCACCAGAGATGTTGTCAAAATCACTTTTTTGTCAAAATCATTGAATAGGTCTTTCACGGTCCACTATCTGTATGTACTGTGTGTGCTGAAATGAAATACGGTGTTAATACAGACTAGGCTCTGTAAAGGGGCATGTAAACAAAGGGTATGTAAAAAATAGGGGCCCACATAGCAAGCAACATGCCTGTTTACAGAGTCTAGGTCGTGTTATAAGACTGGATTTCTTGTTCATCACACACAGTTTAAGCAGCAGATCGTGAGGAGATATTCACTGATTTTGACAAGCAGCTTTCTCCAGAATCGCTGAATCAACCTTTCACGTCGAAAGCCAATAGCATTATGTTCTGTCAGCGAGTTTATTAATATTTCACTACTGACCAGTTAGGAACCATGCAGTACCGATTTAGTATTGGTTCTCGATACCCATCCTTACCTTGCACTGTTGCTCTGCCTTCAGTTTAAATTAGGACTTCAGGGACTATTTTGTTGCTCTGGTGATGTCTCTTGAGTCAGTTTGAGTCAGTTAGGGCTTGAGGCTATGAGTTTGAAAAAATCTTATGGATTTAGAAAGAAGTGAGCTGGCCAGCCTTGCGTAACCCGCTCTCCATCTCTGCTTGAGGCTATATTGGCCTGAGGCTATACTAGCCACTAATAGCATAACACACCTGAAACTCTGAAGCAACTGTTGGTGGTGATGTTGCATTGTGGGTAATGTAGGCGCCTCGGAAGAAGAGTGAGTGAAATAAGGAAGATGATGTCTCTAGTTCAGCTGCATCGATTTTGATTCTGTTTAAAAAAAACTGGTATCATCATTATGACTCTGACAATGTTAAAATCGACGGAGTTATCTGTTAAGACTGCTTTCGTATGGTAAGCCTCTTCTTTTTAGTCATAGAAGTGAGACCTTCAAAAAGCATGAGACAAATCCTAACTTCTGTCAGCCGTCAGAACCACAAGAGATTCTGGCTGTCTGGTGTTGGATGACACCTTAACTATTAATGTGAGTCTTTTTAAAAGAAACAAATGTCTTGTTTTGGAGATTAGGGGCTTTATTGAAAGTATGACTTTATAGACAAGAAAGGATAAAAGTTTGGGCCCCAACTGAGCTGAAATATGCAAGATCCTCGCAAAATAAAATGGTCTAGACGGGAGTTTTACTTTTGTTCTTTCTTTGTAGGACATCAGAAACCATCATTAACAATACATTTGAGACAGAAGTCTTGTCTGTTACATAATGTTCAGTTTTCTGGAAAATGTTCAAAAGCACTGTTTGAGAAATTCACCAAAGGATAATAATAAAATACCATGTGCTCACAATTTAAACTGCAGTCTTTTCATTCTTCACCTTGAGAATACGCCAAGAAGATGATTTACCTAAAGGCAACTCTTACGTTCTTAAGTGAATCAAGGCTTGAAACTTCTCTTACTTGGACTGTTCAGGAGGAGTTATAGGTAACACACAATGCTAGGTTTTGTGAAGCAGAAAGCGTGGAGATTACACTGTTCAAAAAGCCGGCCTCAGGGAATAGCTCTGGATATAAACGCAAGGTGAGGGGATCCCTGCACTCTCACACTAACTCCTTTCCTTTCTCATCTCTTACTTTATTTCATATTATACGTTTGGTTTTCGAAAGCTAAGCACCCAAACTGATAGCGAAGAGGTCGTTAGCGTCATTGCGAGTGATTAGCAGCAGTTGCCGTGGAGATTATGGCGGGAACTCTCCGGTGTCACGACGACGCGAAGCTAGATTCTCAGTGTTGTTGACCCTTTTGATCAGTGACAGAAGCAGCCAGGCGGAGATTTTTCTGATGGCAAGGGGCCTAATCTCTAAGATTATCCGTCATGCTGCTACAGTGTGCACACAGCTAATTAAGAGATGGAAAAGTGTGTGTTGCAATATCACATCACAGCAGGGGAAGTATTTAACACACAAAACTTTTTTTTTTAATTGGGCTTTTTTATGTAATGGCACCTTACTCGTTCACTTTAGGCTAACTAGTTGTAATCAGAGAGTGATGGTGCATATAAGCAGGTCATTTTCTGCTCATGCAAGAAGTTCAGGCACATAATCTTCAGCAAAGTTCAAGTACGCATAAGTCGTCTTTGGTTTCTTTTTCTGTTAAACATTAGGGACAAAATGGCAGATCACAAGTAGAAGTCTCTATAAGTAGCCTAGATGTGTCTGTGTCTCTGAAAGTAGCCTACAATTTTGAGGTTCTTGTATTTTACTTTATATTTTCTGCTACTTTTTTCTACTTTCAAACATTTAAAAGGAATATATTTTACTATTAACCACATATATTCACTTGACATCTACTGTCACCGGTTGCTGCTTTGCTAAAAAGGAGACATTTTTGGCTTGTGATTTGACCCCTTACAGGAAGAAACAAATTGTTTAGTTGGGTCACGTTTCTAAAACAAATACTTTTTCTCTACAGACATTTCAGATGCTTTGATTTAATTAACACTTTATGGCCGTAAGAAGTGAAATCATCGAAAATCATAACAAATGAAAGATGGTGTGTAGCAAAGTGTTGTTTTTCATTTTCGCAATCCCACCAATCATCTCATGACCCCTCGGTTCTATTTTTCTGACCGACTGGAGGGTCCCAATCCCTAGATTGGCAACCACTGGACTAATCAACCCACGAGTGTATAAATTAACTAAAACTGTAACTGCATCTCTCAACCAGCTGCAGCAGTACATGTTTCTGTAGATACCTATTTACTTCTACATAGATAGGGTTTTGAATGAAGAGCTTTTACTTGCAATGTGCATATGTTATCATTGGTGTTTTGGTACATTTACCTTATTGAAGGATCTGAGTTTGTCACAACATAAAGATTACTACTACTGACAGGTAGTGTGCTTGTTCTGCGATGGTCCATTTTGTTATCAATTGATCTCAGTGAACTCCAGCTCCGGCGTGTGGTTTGGTATGCAGCATCATTTCTCTAATATTGTTTTTCTCTTTTTCCGCACAGCGTGTGTTCTCAGCTGGAGGACAGTCAAAGGGACTGCATCTACTCGCTGCTGGGACTGAAGACACACACACACACACACACACACACACACACACACACACACACACACACACACACACACACACACACACGCACAAACACACTTCTCACGCTCAGATTTTTTGGGTGCGTTATAAACCAATCGAGTGCATTTGAGGCCAGGTCTGTGTGTTATATACCACCATGGCAGAGCAGAGATCAGCCCAGCCCGCCCTGCTCCTGCTGCTGCTCCTGCTGTTCCTGGCCAGGCTGTCACAGCTCTGGGCCTTTCCCTTCAGCCCTTCACTGGACCTGGATGTCACTCCAAGGACCACTGTCTTCTCCAAAGGTGAGGGGCAAATAGAGTTATTTTACACTTTTCAAACTGTGTAGAGTGTGCCTTTCCAGCTGGGAGGCAATGATACGGTGTGTGAGAGAATCCTGTGTACAACAAAGGAGATGTCAGTTGCAGCAGTGAAAGCTTACAGTATAACTCACAGACACAATGCATGCACATATGTTAACATTCAGTGTGACCTACCCTTTCCAAATATATAATTAACTCCAAGCCCCATTATGAATAAACATCTACAAACCCGCAGAGAAATAAACACAGTTCTTATAGCTGAGAACAGTAGTTGTATGTACCTTGATAGGTACATTACAAAGAAAAACAGGTAATAGCTAAATCGGCATAGTTCTAATGGTGCCAATTATCCAAAATGTTAACCAACAAAGGGTAAAATGCGTCAAATGGCTGAATCAAGTTGGAGCTAACAGAGTAACATTATACTTTCTGGGAAATTTAGGCAAGATGATTTTCACCTAATTAAAACACAACAAAGAATTATAATAGTAGACAAAAAACAAGGAAATGGTGGGTTACACATGTATCACACTTTAACAAACCCATGTCCTAGATGCATCCATGCAAACACACGTGCACAAGCCCACTACACACTCACACCTCACTGTCCTTATTCCATGCTGCTCTCGCTCCTTCCTCCCTGTGCCTGTTGAGGAAGTGGCACAGTTTTTTTTTTTCCGAAGTTGGCCCTCAAGACAGCAGCTCCGAGTTATTAATCGTCTCTCTCAAGCCCTGTCCTAGATCACACGGCTCAGCAAACACTCCTAATGAAACAATAGACCAGAGACCCCCACCATTAGGACCTGTGGGCACTGGAGATCTTATTAGTGGCCGTAAAAGCAAAATATTGCTGAATAGGTGTGTTTTGGCACAGGGTGGGTGTTTATTTACACACATCTTCAGCCCCTTTCCCCCTAGTTTCTACTGAGCACAGTTTGGTTCGGCACGGTTCGGGAGGGCTCTGTAACCCTAGATCTGACTTGCCTTTCCACTGCCAACAGTACCTGTACTTGGTATGCGGGGTTTATGATGGATGTCGATAGATGCGGTCAGACTCAGAGTATATATATTCAATGGGTCAGAGCTGTAGAATAGCGCTAGCCGTGACATCATAGCAGTGGGACACAGTTTAGCCCGCTGATTAACTCATTGAAGTGGAAAAAACGCCACACAATAAACTCCTCTTGCCGAGGTGATTGCACAAAGGCGTTTTATCTCTCACACAGAAATGATGATACTGTCGACCAATCAGCTAATTGCAGTGTGTAGCTCCACCTCCACCCTTTTTTGGACCATTTGGGATGGTTTGATACCCCAAGGAAAGGGTGACAAAAATAGGGTATGGCACGGTATAGTTATTTTGGTACCCTTTCCAACTTTTGACAGTGAAAACCCAAATAAATGAGTGCCATGTCCTACCAAACCGAACTGAACCGCTGAACGGTGAAAAAGAGGCCCTTAGTTACCCCACCAGCTCACCTTTCCCCTCCTTCTCTCTCTCTCTCTCTCTCTCTCGCTCCAAATCACTGCGGCAGAGGCAGCCACTGCAGCTGCATGGAGATGGGAACTCCGGCGCTGGCAGACTGATCTTGTATCCACTCCACCTCACTTCAGTCTCCGAGGACGAGTATTATTAGAGGAGGGGTGGAGTGAACAGGGTCGGCCCAGCTCTCTCCCGGTGCAATGTCATAAGAGCTGTTGAGATGTGTTGCAGTGTGAGATGATGATGATGATGATGATGGGAGAATATGCTGCTTGAAGTGCTGTATCCCAATCACTTATGGGGAGAAGAGAATGTAGTAAGGTTTTTTGGAGTGTTTGTTCACAGCGTATTTGTCTTCATACAACCGGAGAGGTCGCAAAAATTAATATACTGTTTAGTAAATGTAGGATAAAGTATCTGTTTCTGACTCTGCAGCCCTAAGAAAAAAATTGCACATTTTATATTGAGCGTGTCAAATGTTAAACGTAATTTAGTAATTCTTTGGATTCTTAAATAATTAAAATCAACTTTGTCTACCAAATAAGGAATGAATAATCTTTTTATTTTATTGCATGTCGTCGGTTTACATTCAAATTATGTGTTCCCCTCCCCCCCCCCAAAAAAATGGATGGGTTTTTTCCTTAACGTACTAAATATAAAGGTTAGCCGTCCATGGGTTAAGGAGATGTTTAGCCTACTGCAATGAGGGCGGACAGAACTTTACTGGTTACTAATAATACCAACACAGTTATCAATCAACCAAATGAAAAGGACCATTAACTTTGAAGTTTTCATTAGGCGGAGAGACACCACATTATAACTTATAGAGCCTCATTAAAAACGTTTTTTAAGTGCATCCTGGACAGATCTAATTGTCTATTCTGAAATCCTCCTCCCAGTTGTCATGCCCCCACGGCTATTTACTTACATAGCGGAGTCTGGCTTTTGAATGAGCTTATGGATCGTACAGACGCAGCTAACTGTGGGCGCTTTTCTGTGCTGCAGCCAGATTTCACTCTTTCATCACCAGATTTTTGATTTTTTTCTCCTTGCCCTCGCACAGAGATGATGTCCTTGACCTACTTTCTAATCATCGGGGGAAGGCGTGTGGGTGCATGCGAGAGCGCAGAGTGTGCATGTGTGTCAGCATGCGTCTCATCAGCCTCCGTGTGTGTATGTGTGTGTGTGTGTGTGAGAGAGAGTGTGTGTGTGTGTACTTGTATAGGAATCTTTGTGAGGACCAAATTAAGCAATTTATCCATCGGAGTGAGGACATTTTTGGAAAGTGAGGACATTCAGCCTGGTACTCACTTTTTCAAAGGCCTGTTTGAGGGTTGAGCCTTGATTTGATGGATTCAGGTATGAATTAGGTTTAGGTGAGTGTAAGGGTTCGGATTAGGCATTTCATTCTGATGGTTAGGGTAAAGGGCTAATTATGTCAAAGAGTGTCCTCACAAAGATAGTACAAGGGGTGTGTGCCTGTGTGTGTCTGTGTGTGTGCATATCGGGGGTGCTGTTTGGGCATGCATTTTCGTCACATCATGTAAAAATCTGCACACATGCAACACAATCTGTCCCGTTCCTTGAGGTGCCACATGTCACTCGGGGGTGTTGTGGAGACGAGAGTGGCAAAGCTCCACCGTAGCACATAAAGCAGACATGTCTGCAGTGCTGTAAATGGAAATGGGATGGATGTTGTATGTGGGTGTCACAACCTTTGGGTGACTGTGTGGGAGGATTTACATTATGCTCCATGGCTGGGGGTGAGAGCTGTGGGTGGGTGGGCCGCTCATTAATTTACAGTATGCTTTTAAGATGGCCTGCGCGAGTGGGAGTACAAGGACATGTCGTATCACTGGGATTTATAGAAAAGGAAAAGGCAAGACTGTATGGACTGTGTTGAAGAAGAAATGAAACTAAATGCATTCTGTAGGAGTGTTGCGGTAGTAACATATTATCTGTAAAACAAAGCCAATAAGCAGTGATGGTAAAGCTTCACTAAATCAATATGTTTATATTAACAATGGATCAAATAGCTGTGTGTAATGTGTAAGTGGTTGCTCAGAGAGATGAACCCACGCAGATTTATCAAATTTGCGAGTGTATATTTCAGCTGCAAGAACAGCTTTAGCATCTCTCAGCTCATTGTGTTGGTGAAGAGCTTGAACAATAGACAGTATAATATTGGTCTTCCATTCATGAATGTGTCGTTCAAACACGTCCTCTGAATGAATTGCTCCAAATCTGCTGACTGTAATTAGCTGTTTGCTAACATGTTGGCTATATAATAATAACCTCTTGAGGCAATGAAGTGTCTGCCTTCAAGTACAAAAAAACATAGAATCCTGCAAATGAATGTAAAACGTATAAAGACGCCTACACTTATGTTGTTCAAGATGGTTTATTATGATGTTTCATATGCACAACAATTTCAGCGGTTGGCAATTACATTCTTGAGCCCATAGTGTTTGTGTGTTTGTGAGACGGCGGGGGTTGCTCTCCTAGGGGTGAGAGTGATGCTTGACTGTGTCCTGAACCCGGCCGTCGGTCCGTGGGGGGTTCCTCCTGCTTCGGCTTCTCTCTGCTTGTGCCACCAGACCTGAAGTAATGCAGGCGGTGAAATATTGATGCACTGTAAGCTGTCTGATGCTGCCATGACAAGCTGAGATGGCAAGACTAGCCTAGGTAGTAGCTTACAATTACCTCATGGTTCACACTATTTGTGTTGTTTTGGCTGTAAACTTGGTGCTTTTTTGTTGTTTTATTTAAAACACCTATTATATTTTCTACAGGTAATCTCATTGAGACACAGAGTCTAATTCTCAAGAGAGACCAATACAAAAATAATCAGTTACAGACAGACAGAGAGATTTACCAGTATTTACATAGATACAATATTTAAATGAATGTTGTTGTTGATGAAGATTTGAAGAGTTTTCTCCATCCACTCTTGTATAATTACAGCGTCGAGGAGACAGGCCACTGATGGTGGGCAATTAACTGCTCAGCCAAGTCTGTAATGGTCTTTGCAAACAGACAACATTGATGTTTCACTCACATTATCAGGCTGGCAGAAGGCCGCCTTGACCGAGGTCGTTTAAATCTCTTTCTGTGCCACAGCGGGTTGTTACACCCCGTTGGCACCATTTGTGTGTACCATTTCTTTATTTTTCTCTCCGAGGCGACATTTCACGCATTGGACCATTAAAGCGCCTGTAAACCCAAATCCACAAAATCCTTCTAACTATGTCACTTGGGGAGTTAGTTGCATGCTGTAAGCATCTGAAAATAGTTTATTCTATCAATCCAAATTACAGATATTGTCACCTAAGTTTGATAAACTTGATAGAAATTAAGTTTAGATGAGGCGGGCTATGCTTTGGTTCTTATGACACAATAGGTAAATTGAACCAATCACGGCTCTCTGCCCGAACATTCTATAAAAACAGTGACCAAGGAGACCGTTTTATACGGCCACGCCCACACAGTCCTGTCAAACCTTCTAGACAGTATTAAAAAGCTGTACGTTTTTTGTTCATATTTTTATTTTAAAGATTTATTTTCTATCAGATTTTTATAAAAGCGTATTGAAGGCTCCCAACTTTGATAATGTATATATTATTGTTACTATTCAAGACCACGTTTCCAGAGGCTTTAAATCCACCGAGACCCCCGTCCCTCTTTGATCTAAATTCCCCCTGCGATCGTGCCACTGCCGATGTGTGTGATTCTGACAGGATCTTATTGGTGATACGCTAACAGCATCTTCTAGCGAGACCTGAAATAACTCTGGGACTGTTTGTGTGCCTTGTACGTTGGGGCTGGCTCTCTCTCCCCAAGATGAAAGTCTAGGCTGTCTTTCATCTCGCGCTGCAGTCTCCCCCGGTTTTTAAACAAAGTATCTCCAAAAAAATTTCTTTATGGATCTGACACACGAGCTCTGATGAAGGTATTGTGTGTTTGTGTCATCATCATAAGACGTATGGTTATAAACACAAGACTTCCCCTTTGACGTGAGGCTTAACAAGTGATCTGGCTGACAGCGGCTGACATCTTTATTCATGAAGAACTGAGTTCACATATTCTGACTTGGAAGTTCCTATTTCTTTTTGGAAACCATGTGAGGAAGTGGGATGCTTTTTCATATTAGGTTAAACTTCAAGGCACTCGTTGTCTAGATATATTCGTGTTGAATTTTGAATTTTCGTTTTAAAGGGTTTGTTCACCCAAATTCTCAAATAAATATGGTTGAATTTACCTG